>NW_027112014.1:1803004-1812139 GCF_000696795.3 Halyomorpha halys
AAATAATTTATAATTAGTCCTTGAGTGTAAATGATATAGTAATGTTGTTACAAGCACATGGTTATGGTTTTGTTGAATTTATTTTTTAGCAGCCTGAAGATGGGAGAAATCTCCCGAAACGTTGCTATATAATATGAAATAAATTATTATATTGTAATAAGGAAGAAATTGTTTTCATTCACTAATTCAAGTTAATCAATTATTAAGATTTATAAAAGTAAAAAATTACCCAAATATTTCTTTTTTCAAATTTCCAAGTAATTAGTATATTTGGCCATTTAACAAATATGGAACTACCTTAAATCTTAAATGGTGGTTCAATAATTTTTTTTTGTTCGATTTTTACATTTAGTAAATAACTATTTTTTTTTCTAATTGAATTACTAGTAGTATAGAGTACCTTAAAAGTAGAATAGTTTAGATGGCAAAGATCAGAAAGTTTTAATAAATGAATTTCAGCACTAGCATCATAGATTTTGATCCTATATCTTAATATAGGCTCAAACAATACTTTGTACGTCATAGTAAGGCCTCCTTGTGAAGTCAAATATTATAACACGATTATACTACTTTTACCACATAATCTAAAGTATCCCTAATCTGCCATCAAATTTTTATAGTAGATTAAGGAGGAACGATCATTCCATTTCAAAATGTTCCACAGCATTTAAACACTTGGAGACTTTTCCTGTATTATCATACTTCTCTCCCTCGATATATTTGCAGATAAATAATTATTTAATGGGGCTATTTATTCAAAACATACTTTTATATATAAACGTTAAAGAGACACTGAGGTGACGTGTGTAATCAATTTTAGTAGGCCCTGTCCCCGTTGGCTCGCCTCTTTGTGACCACCTGACGTTTCCGTTCCATTGTTCTCTTTCGGCTGAATTTTTTACAACCACGGATGTTCGTCGGTATTACATCTTGTATATGGTATATTCATAACTTGTATAATATAATAATAAATCACAATTCTAATGTAGCTCACCTTCGGTAAGTAATGAAACATAATGTTTCTCGACTAAAGGTAATATTAGGAAGTGATTTCAGATTTTTCTCTCGACCTAATGGAGCGCCAAGTACACTATTTATTGAAGCAGTTCTCGGGAGATCCTCAAAAAATACCAGGAAATATCAGCACAGTGTTTAACCCAATTAAATACACCAATCTTTGTTTAATGTTTAATAAATAATAATAGCTATTTTTTTCATAAAAAACTATCAATAAGTTGTAGAAATGATGTAATAATACTTTTAGTGGTTTATGAACACAAATTCCTAAATAAGGGGCGGTTGGAGGTACTATCAGTGAAGAACACAAATAATTAAAAACTTATTTATTAGTGCCAACGTTTCGGCCAGGATGTCAGACCTTCATCATGGCTAAAAATAAAAAACAAGATAACAACCACAATGAATAGAATAATTACAGAATGGTTAGCAATAAAATCAATAATTTAGAAATATAGTGAAAGAAACTTTATAGTGTCTGAGTTATAATAAGATCAAGGCTACATGAGAATAAGTAACATTAAAATTAGGAACGAGAAAAAAACAAAAATAGCTCTGATGAACGCCCGAAATTCTGGGCGAAACGATGGCATTGATAAATTTTTGTTTACTTATTTGTGTTTTAACTTATTTATTCATTAAATTATTTCTTTTAACCTATTTATACGTTTTAATATTTTTTTCAACTAACTTTTTGTTATTTATATATCTATTTTTTATATTAATTTATTTTTTTAACAGGAAAAAATACTCTTGATGATGCAATGGTAATAACGAATTTTTAATGTTTTTTTGATAATATTCGGAAAATTTATGAATTCTTTTTAAATTATATCTAATTATATTTGTTTATTGTTACATTTAAGTTTACTTTCTTCTTCAGTATCTTTAGAAATTACTTCAATAAACAATATTTTGCTAGATATCGTATAGTGTGTTTTTTAAATAGATTTTTGTATTTAGATGTTAGTAGTATCTTTGAAATTATAAATGTTGAAATAATATACGATGTCTGAGACAGTTTCCACTAATTCTCTGTTTACACTTACGTACTTATTAGGTTTACGTACTTATTAAGTTTTTCATTAAACGGTTACTGATCCGTTTCTATGGGTCTTAACCTAAATCTTTCCTAACAAAAGATTAGCGCGCTAATACGATCTAACTCTTTAGCTTAACTTAATAGTATGGGTATAGATATCACAACCATTACTTATCAGTTTTGGCTCAGTTTATATTTAATATGTTTAATGTTTCAGGCCTTGTAAGAAATGCAATGAGAACATAATGAGAGATCCGACCCCCATCTGAACAGGGTAGAGCACGTGAGGATGGGCCCAGGTCTTTCAACTGAACCAGTTTTTAGCAGATGTTTGAATAAAAATAAAAGAAAAGAGAACGGAATAAAAAGACAAGAATGGAGAGAAAGAAGAAAAAAAAAGAAGGCCGATGTAAGTTTAGGAAGAGTTCTTCAACGAGTAGAAGCTGTTGGGACCACAACCAGTTTTGGAACTTGGCATCAATCAATTGGCCACTGGTTGACACATTGCAACTCAGCTTATGTTTATCTTCACTGTTGTGTATATATATTCGAAGTTAAAAACAATGTATATTTTTTACAAATTTAGCATTATTTTGTATTTTTATTAAACTCCTGTTAATTTACACTGAGGAATAAATGACTAAATCCTAAACAAATTTCAAGAGGGGTTTTCATGATTTTATTAAAAACAATAAGTAAAATTTTATTTAAAGAAAATTATCAGATTCGATACTTAGGACTCCATCTTGACAAGAGACTTACTTGGAATCCACACACAAACAAGAAACTGCTCGTAGATTCCGATTGCTATGCTACAACACTTACTTGACAAACGCTCTAAACTTCCCATTCACTACAAAATATTAGTATACACTACAATAATCAGACCAATTTGGACATATGGAATTGAGCTCTGGGGCTCCACCAAACCATCAAATTCTTCCGTATCCAATCGTTACAATCCAAAATACTACGTAAAATCCTTGATGCTCCTTATTACGTCACAAATAAACTCATTCATAAAGACATTAACATCCCATTCGTTGCAGATTTGATCCAAAACAGATATGCGTCTTTTCATTCCAAACTCCTTTACCATCCTAACCCATTAATTCTTAATCTTTCATCCTTAACAATCCCTGATAATCCCCCGAGGCGTCTGAAAAGAAGATGGCCACGGGACCTTCTAATTTAAATTAACGTTTGAAGTACCACCAATGGGTGGTTCCTTCCCAAGATTTTCAAGTGTATATGAAACATACTAAATATTTACCTATTGTATTATTTTGTACAGTTGTAAATTACAATAAATAAATAATTAAAAAAAAAAAAAAAAAAGAAAATTATCTGTGACAATTGCCTCTGAGCAAAAAGAAAGAAAAGGTGTTACAATGTCTTATACTTCCGAATTCCAACGCTGCTTTTGTTGTATCCTGAGGTATAGATAACGAAGTCCTAAACAAATTTCAATTAATAAAATTACACTTAATAGTTGTAACCTTTCAAATAATTAAACTACGCCTTAATATTCCTAACTTTTAAAATAATAAAATTAAACCTTTATATTTTAATCATATCAATTACTTAAATTACTCTTGAAAATATTTATCAAATTTCAATTAATTATATTAAAAATAAATCTGTGCCAATACAACTCATTAAGGGTCAGGGTACAGTACTTTGTTTGTTTGTTTGTTTGTTTATTAAGAAATTAAGGCGTAAAACCCATAAGGCGTAAACACAGTACTTTGTAAGGAAGCACAGTTACAAGTCCAACGGTTGTGCAACGAGGTAATTAGGTCAGAATCACGCTTGATCAACATATTTTTACTTAATTAAGGGTACCTACTTAATGAGGCTAGATGAAGAGCTTCCAAACCCCCAGGGCTAACTCACAGTCACAATTGAAACAGAAAATAATTATTTGTCACAACCGAATTCCAACCTGAGTCCTTTGGGTTAGTAGTCCCGTACCTTATTACAGACCCACCTCAATATTTGTCGTATGTCAATTAATTATATTACACCTTAATTTTTTCATATTTCATTTAATTAAAATACACTTTAATAGAGAAAGAAATTTATTCAATCATGCTGCCCAAATACATCGGGTTGCTACATTACACAGCATACTGATCAATCCGTGATCGGACATATATAAATTTATAAATTACATTTTTTTGATATGATACAATATAATAGACAGCTAACATTTTTTTTTTCCCACAGTATTATTTTACAATTAATATCTGTCTACAAACTAAATACAAGCTTTTCAATTTCTTCCTTTTTTTTTTCTTTCCCCTCCATTTTACAACCCTTATTACATTTTATCAACACATTCCCCTATATAACAAATATTAGAATATAAAAATATAAAAAATAACAAACATTCCTATTAATAAAATTATACCATACTATTTGTAACATTTAAATTAAATGAATGAATTACACCTTAATATTTGTTAAGTTTCAATTAAATTTAACCTTAATATTTTTATATTTGAAATAGTAAATAAAATAAGAATTTTAACTATTGCATAGTTTATTTCAATTGATAATCCAACGTTGTTGAAAACTACGGGGTCCGCGATAAGTTTGATTGGCTATCTTAAGATTTGTTAAATATTAATTAATTAAATTCCACTTTAATATTTGTACCATTTCAATTAAATAAATAAAAAAAACTTCAATATTTGCAACATTTTAATTATTTAAATTACATAATAATATTGTGAAATTTCAATAAATTAAATGATATCTTAATATTCGCTACATTTCAATTAGTTAAATTAAACCTTAAGAATAATAAAAGAAAATTATGAACTTCGAAGCAATACTTTGCGATTTGATATACACTTGAATGTACTGTTAATATTAAACATAGTAAAAATTACCCATATAAGCATAGTCTTTCTACGTTTCTATATCATCTGATAAATTTTTTTTTTGTTTTTTACAACTGGGCCCTGTTTCATAATAAATTACAAACCAATACTACTAGCTTTCATTATGAAACAGGGCCAAGGGGAGTGAAACCTGCTGAGGTTAGTATAACCCTTTATAGATCCTAGTAGTATGTAATATTGATATTACTTTGATGATAAAATTGTTATTACTTTATTGGCAGTTCAATGTTCAATATTATTCAATCATAGTTTTGTGATTGAACTAAGTATTAACTCTTACTAACTTTAACTGAACATAACTATCAATATCAGAGATATTTAATATTCTTAATAAAGTCATTTTTATCAAATCGATCGTTCTTCGTTTCAGTAAATAACATTACCTCTTCCATGTATAAAAAAGTTAATATAGTCCTTTTTGCTAATGATATAGGGATTTATATCTCTTCATACCGTATTTACACAATTGTAAATAGATTAAAAGATGCTTTAAAAAAAATCTAAATACCTTAAAAATGAGGATTATTTTAAATATTGATAAAAAAGAAGTCACAATTTTCACATAACGATGTCCTATACTTCGATCGACCATAAATTTAAATAATACCCCTGTCCATTTTGCTAAAACAGTTGAATACATAGAAGTCACCTTAAACAGGGAACTATCATTTTATATGAAATGTATCCATACTAATCAAAAATCAAAATCATCCAATAGAAATAAATTTAAACTATGTAAAGCAGTACTAAGATCCATCCTAACTTACGCCTGCTCCATTTGAAATTTTACTAGTTCAACCAACATAAAAAAAAAAATACAATTTCAAAACAAATGCCTCGGATTCGTTAATAACTATCCAAAATACACTATTAATTATTAATGTATGCAATAAAAATATGTTTAAAAAAGCCGAAACTAAGAAGGGTTTGTAAAGAAATATGTCAACTGATTAATTCCAGTATCCAAGGCATAAAACAAAACAATCACAAAATTATGTTACACTAGCGTATATGATTGGTATGTGGCGTTGGTATGTATTTGATGTTACTATTTATTTACCGTAGGTTCATCAACTTTACAGGTCTCTTAATTCCTATGTCTGAATAATGGCTTCCATTTTCTTTTGTAATATGCTAGCTAACTGCCAGAACTAAATGGCCCGAATACTCCAAGCCTTGTTTATTAAGTCTCCGACGTGAAACTGAAACAACAAACATCGGCCGGCGGCACCTCCTCCATCAACACTGAGCGTGGAATCGCTGGAGCAGCTGGAGATAAGTTATTGCTGGAGAGGACGTGCTAGCCGACATTTTGTCAAGAAATAAAAAGAATTTCAAAAGAGCTTGTCTCAGCATCTCCGTATCCTTCGTCGTAAAATCTGCCGCCGCCCCGGATCAGTCAGTCCCTGAGAGCCACTCCTCATCAGCAGTACGCTCCAAGACACTTGTTGCAGGTACTGTCTCAACGATCTGTTATCTTCCGTCTACATTCTGCAACTACGTAGTCAACCACTAACGTATACTTGATGGTTACTTAAAATCCTTGTATATTATATAGTGTTGGAACGCATCGACAGCTTAATGCACAAAGATACAAGTCAATTTGGATATAATTTTATTGTTTATCAAGTTCTGTTCCCAATTCACAGTGTTTCAATTTTTTTTAAAATTTATTATAGACACCCGAACATCTAATAACGCCTACATAAAAACAGCTAAGTAATATCATAACATTTTTTTTAAAAAGTTATCTAGAATATTTAAAAGTTGTCTAGGAAGTATTGTTCAGTAAGATATCGATATGAAATGCCAGTTACTAAGATATGGTTAGAGTGAAAGAAAACAAATTTGAACAGTATTAATTTTATTCAATGCTTCTGTAAGCTTCAATCCGTTCCTCCCGACGCCTAACATGATTTTTAATTAAAGGCTCAAAGAAGCATTTGGTTTCGAAACAATAAACTCATAAATGGAAATATAACCTCGTTTTCATTCCGAAATATGTATTTTTAATAGTAATTAGTAATAAAAAGTAAGTCAGATGAGCATGGTGTTTTAATGTAATATGTTTGCTAATTAGCTTAAAAAAAATGACATGATCTGAAAATGAAAGTTGTGCCACATCCACCATATGCATGTGACATGTGTCCTGACCGACTTCCATTTGTTTGCTAAAGCTCTTGAAGCCTTTTAAAAATCAAAATATTCCAGAATTGCTTGGTAATATGATCGTATTTTAAGTTTATTGATTCAAAGACCAAATTTTTCTTCTAACGAGAGATTAAAAACCTTTATGAGCGTTAGAGGAAGTTTATTGATAAGTGTGCAAGTTTTACATATATATTCAGATTATAAATAATATCTTTAAAGATTTTTTAATTTTTTTTTTTACTCTACAGCAGAAGTGGCTAAAATGTCAATCGCAAGGCCAATTTGGGTTGATCGTCGTTCGCTCGCAATGTCTGAGGTGGCATTCCGTGTACCATGGACTTTGAAGCTATTGTATAATACTAAACTTTCAAGCTTTCAATAGTTTCAGACATATTTCATATGGATCAAAAGTTATTAATTATCCATGTTCTTTTAATTTCCGCGGATGTAAGTTTTTGGCCCTTTTAATAATTATGGCTCTTGTTTTTTGCAAAGGTAGAATCTGTTTTCAGTACGATGTGTTCTCAGTGAACTATTGATAGATTAGCAAAAAGTAAGTCATATTTTCTTTTATGATACATTTTCCTGGCCCAAAAAAAACGCGAAAGTGATACATTGAAATGAAATTATTAGCCTAACTGTGCAGCTTTATAACAATTGTTTCATATTTACGAACAAATAGTACATTAACTTATACATTGCAGTTGATAAAAAAATTAAAATACATTTTAAGTTTGTAAAAAATATATCTTGAAATAGTGTTGGAACATTTTTTTAAGTAACGCGTGTACGGAATGGGGCTATCAAAAGTTGGGTCTGGAAATTTATTTTCTTCATGAGACTATAAACTCGAAAACGTAATAAAACATTTAAAAATAGTTTTGAACATACATATTACTTATCCCAAATATCGCTGGAGTGAAACACAATACATAAACATAGTATGCATTCCAGACCCTTTATTCTTCCTTAGACTACGCCTATGACAAGTCGATTACGTCACACAAATTAAAAAGTAGATTTTATATAGAAAAACGTTGGCCAACCCTGCTCTACAGCAACAGATGTTAAGGCAACCCATAACCAATCAAATAACTCACATGTTCGTGTATATACCTATGTACTGCTGTGCATTGTGTAGTATATACTTGCCACTACATATTGCTTCTTTGGGTAAGATATATTCATAATCAAGAGCATCGCAACATTAAGCATCATAAAATCATACTATTATACTTTACAGTGAAATTTTATAAGAAATATACTAATCTGGCTCTACTAAATTAGTATTTTTAAGTTTCCATTATTGGTTATCTTATATAATCTTGCATTGTGTGAAATGTTATCCCGTGTAACGGTTTCCTATCGTCTTATATGATAAATATTTTAGAAAATATTGTTTATTTTAATACCAGTTTTTTAAATATGTTTAGGTATTAAAACTGAATATCGTAGGTACAAAGACAAAGTAGTATATCTGCATGTTTTGCTGTGTTGCGTTTTGTAGTTTTTTAACGTTGTTTACTATTCTATTTGCAATCACAAAAAGATTTATCAATAGGTCTCATCAATATTTCAAAATAATAAAGAATCGATTGACTCTTAACAAAATTAAAAATTAGCTGTTACCTGAAATCTGCAGCTATAATTCTAACACAATAATCTCATAAACTTGCATTGCTCATAAAGACATATTTTATTAATATTTACATATCCGTGCATCCAGGGGTACACTAACAAAAATACAGGTTGTTTTAATTAATTTTAGGATTTTGTACTTTATCAATTAACACTATAACTTGTTTTAATGGTTATATTAATATTCGGCTCATAATTAATCAATACATATATTAAACTAAAATGTCCTGTGTGCTTCTTATTTATTTAAGGAATGATTATAACTTTATTCTTATGGGAAATATGTCCCAGAATAAAATTATTTCTTCATTTCATTATTTTTTTTTTTATAATCTTAATTTTAGTATCATCAATACTAACAAATATTTTTTGTTACAT
>NW_027112014.1:1812963-1815155 GCF_000696795.3 Halyomorpha halys
CTAACAAAAATACAGGTTGTTTTAATTTTTAGGATTTTGTATTTTATCAATTAACACTAAGACTTCTTTTAAAGGTTATATTAATATTCGGCTCATAATTAATCCATACATATATTAAACTAAAATATCCTGTGTGCTTCTTATTTATTTAAGGAATGATTATAATTTTATTCTTATGGGACATATGTCCCAGAATAAAATGATTTCTTCATTTCATTACTTTTTTTTAAACCTTAATTTTAGTATCATTAATACTAACAAATATTTATTAAGATATATCAATGGATCAATGGAAATGTTAATTAAAATTGTTTTTTAACAAATGTATTTTACATTACCAATGACAATCCAATACAACTAATCGTACTAACTCGTTCAGGTATTTGCAATAATATTGAGCAAGAAATATTGAGAAAGGCAAGTGTGGATTATTTAGTTTTTCTCGACCCTTGCTGTTCTTTCGACTAGTTTGTTTATTTCTGTTTTGTATTTATTATTAGTGTTCTAACTGTGTCTTAGGTAAAATAATTTAAATTTTGTACAATCTATTTTTTATAGATAGCCCATTGTTAATCCGATTCTTATCTGTTTTAGAGGTGAACTATTCTTTATCATTTCTTTTGATATTATTTTTCTCGTATAGCAATTAAATATGCGCGCATACATTATGTATTAAAGTTTCGACTGTTACATTGATTTATAGTACTTAAATATGGTCGTTTTGGTGGCACAAATGTTGGCGCAAGAATTTAAAAGTGAAAATAATATTTAGTTATTCACAAAATAATTATTTGGTGAAATAAATAAATTAATATCTGTCGCGATTCTATACAGGGACAGACACATTGAGACGAAACGACAAGCTACAGTATGAAAAAAAACCTTTGAGTTGGCAAGAGCTGGTGGGCTCTGATATTGGCACTGATGAGTCGCCTTTGGTCCGCGCCCTGCCTCACGCCATTCAATGAAATTTCGTTTAACGTTTTTTCATATAAAATGAAACAAAATAAAATGTTTTTTTATTTATTTTTTATTTTTATTATTTTATAAGTTGTCTTTTATTTGTACCAAAATATTTTTTCATATAACTAGACCTACCTCATTTATTTATTAGTAATACTAACTTTTTGTATTAGTTATCAAACGTTAAATTTTCAGGTCATCATCCAAATCTAAAAATTTCAAAATTCACATACATTGTCATTTATTGTATAAGCCCAACTTAACATTTTTAAAAAAAAAAAAATTATTTATGTACCAACCATGTATGGACCATTATTGAAAAGAAGATGCCAACAGGATCTTCAAATTTAAAGCAATTATTTAATCACCACCATTGAGTGGTTCCTTCCCAAGATTATCATGTATTCTGAAACATTTATCGTATTTACTTATTGCATATTTTTTTATACAGTAGTGAATTTCAATAAATAAATAAAAAATTACATATACGTTATTTTTATTGCTTCAATTTAAAATAATTTCCAATTTTTTTCATGTATTTATTTAGTTGATTATCATATCTATATTATTTTCATTTTTCACTCTTAATTTTAATATAACTATTTTTCCTATATATTATTATATATAGTTTTAATATTCTTATAATATCACACTATGCATTTCCTTCAATAGCTACTAATGGGCCTAAATTATCTATTATTTTCTTGTAAATGTAGTTCCATTTCATCATTGTTTTTGTTCTTAGCCCAGATGAAGGTTTGAAAATCTGGCCGAAACGTTGGCACTAATAAATATGTATTTATTTTACTGCGCCCCAATCATCTTCTTTTCATAAATATAATCCACTATCAGCTATCATCAAAAATTTAACGTATGAGATAGGTGTAGGAAATATATGGTTATTGTTATTAATAAATATTTTGTTCAACTTATTTTTTTATTTAATTTTCTCCATAAACTGAAGTTTCCCGAAACCAAATCTCTCCCTCAGTGGACCTCCTCCAGATTAAATGAACTCAAATAGTAATTAAACTATTTACTATGAGCGAATGTTTCGCTCCACTTTGCAGGACTTCTAAGGGCTAAAACAGATACGATAACAATCATAATATAACAAATAAAGAAAATAGATAACATGAAATAAAAGTAAAATAAATTATGGTTAAAAATGATGTATCATTTGTTAAAGTTTATAAAAAAAAATCAACAAATTATATTTTAATATTTAA
>NW_027112014.1:1816400-1817259 GCF_000696795.3 Halyomorpha halys
TATAAACTATATGTATAAACCTATGTATCGGCGAAAGCAAAATGCTAAAAAAGAGAAGAAGGAATAAGATTATATATATTCTCTCCCCTATTATAAATATTTCATTTAATGTCTACCTATATTTAATATTTTCTTGCATTTCTTAATATTATTATAGATCTTTTTGCATCCAAATATTAGTTATCCGTTAAATTCCCCCACCCTGTTGGTAACTTGCATCTTCCTCAAGCTCATTTTTTATCTTTACCTCATTCAAAAAGGCGGTATCTTATTTTATTCTTTGCCTTTCTTTTTTTATTGATCTTTATTTTATTTTTATTTCCTTATTTTTCGTCTTTTAGAGAATACTTGCTTTTTTTATTTCTCTTTTATCTACTATTAGTTTTTGCTATTATTATTATTTTCGTTTTGATTGATAGTCTATTTTTTTTTTTTTTTAGTCATTTTTGTTAATTTGTATATTTTTTACAATACATCTTATTTTTATTTTGTTTAATTTACTTTTTTTTTAATTTTTGGCCCTACCTTAAATTAATTTTGTTTCATGTTATCTATTATCTCACATCATGATCGAATCAGTCATTATCCTATCTATACAACAAAAATTTATTCTCAAATTAGTAAGAGATCTGACAGTTCTAAAATCCAGGTGATAAACAATTGACACCAAAAATAACCAGAGTTAATAGTTATCAGGAGCAGACTACGCTGTATATTGAACCAATCTCTCGAATTATTTTGAGTCCAATAAACATCATTGTCTCACCGGGATTCAAAATTACACCAAATTAGAAAGTTATTAGAGAGCAAATATATATATATAGATTGTTTTAATTTTTAGGATTTTGTATTTTATCAA
>NW_027112014.1:1817315-1821929 GCF_000696795.3 Halyomorpha halys
TAGCCCACATGTCATCTGTGTTTGGTTTGGTTAAAACCGTACGATTGCTTTAAATATTTAAAGAAATAGGTAAAAGTATTAAAATATAAATCAAAAATTGTGTTAAAAAAATACATGTATACTAATATTTTGAAAGAAGGCCACACATTATACCATAGACTATAAACTATACCATATTGTACTGCTAGGCAAAAATTTTATTCGTAATAGTTTAGAAAATCAAAGTTACAATAATAATTAAATTACATATAATGCTTGTTTGAACTAGGGAAATTAATTATCTTACCAAGATTGAAAAATACCGAGATTTTTTTTCATTCCATTCCAAACAAAATAACGAACTCAATTCTTCATTACTGACAATACCGGTTCATCAGTGAGCTTTTCGGTTTCAATATCTCTGTTAGAAATAAATAAAAAAGAAATGAAATATGTACCTTACGAGGAGCAGAATGGTAGCAACTTTATGATTTTTTGTAATAAAATAAGCAGTAGTGATTACAATAATAGTAGTACAATACAACAATATTAAAATAAACTTCTATTATTTATCCATGAATGCCATAGCTTTCTTCTGTATTTTTCTCGATGAAGCAAGGGCTCATGGACAGATAGAAGAAGTATCATCATAATATCTTTATCTGGAAAATCTTAATATGAATTATTTAAAAATAATTACCCGTTTGTCACCAGCCGCAAATCCTATACTTGTACAAAAGCTAGGCAAGCAAAGGAAGCAACAAATGTCAATATCCACGCGCTTGTATGCTCTTGTGACTTTTATCGGCTATAACATTGCACTATTTTCATTATAAAAAAATAAATAAAGAGCCAAAATGAACCTAAATGTAAATATCAGCAAAGTAGACGATAAAAGTTAATTATCAGAAAACCACAAAAGTTAATTATCAGAAAACCACAGTTTATCAAAAAAGTTAATTGAAACAAAATATTTACACTGCATCAATAGAATTTTGAAATATACAATCTTAAACTGGAGTTAATTATTGAATCCAATGGTTAGAAGAAACTCTTTGATTAATTAAAACACAAAGAGTACAAATGTTAATACATTGGCAGTTCTAAAACGATACTGACTGAATACAAACATGTAGATGGAACACAAGCGCCCTTTGATTTGTGTCCGAAAGCCATCACTCCTTTATCAATCGGCAAATAAAATTTCCCTAAAAAGATTAGACCAGTTGCTTAGAGATGTTTGATGGTCCAAATTGTGTACTAAAAATGAGTTTCAGCCATTATAATTTAGAATGAGTTGATAAATAACAATTCCATTATCAGTTATTAGTAGTTTAAAAATGAATAGATTTTTATAATATTTCTAATGGATTACTTAATGGAAGGACTGTTATATCTTTAGCAAGAGAGGATCAAACCAGTGTTCGCAACACCCACTGAACTTTTTTAAAAAAACTTCAACGTTAAATTTTTAACAAGAATTTTTACGATTACGATCAACATAAAACTTGATAATATCACAAGAACCATTTAATAAAAAGTTCCTTATGATTTTATGTCAAAAGAGCTGTTTTTGTATAAAAGGTTAGCTAATAGAAATTTTAAAAAAAGTAATTACTACAATACATACTAACAATAGTATGAAACCAATTTCCAGTACTCCGCCTTATAATAAGTTTGTCCGTCATAATAAAAATATTACTTTTCAATTTCACTTTCATTTGCTACTACAATTTCACTATGTGTGGAATAAATAGTAATTGCTATTAAATTTAAAAAAAAATTTGAATTCAAGTTTTCCACGGAATTTCACGTTTTAAGGTTCTGTTATTCCATATAACCAAGTATTGGAAAATGGGACTGGGTGTGTGTCTTAGGGAAACTAAAATTATATATCAAAGACGAGATTTTGCGAACGGAATCCAACGTCTAAAGGAATTTCTGAAACACTGTAAATCCTAGGTTCTGCTTGGATTGCTGATCTTAATTGAAAGATTGAGAAATAATGGAAAGGAAGGAAATTATGTAAAAGAATCAGACTATTGTACAACTCGTGTACTTATATATAATTATTAATATTATAAATAAAATATATAAGAATAATGTATAGTAATGTTAGGTTAGGTTAGTATCGTTAGTAATGCTAGTAAAAAAAAAGTAAAAGTAATAAATGAAAAAGTATAATTTCTGCTAATGTACATATTTACAATAATAAACAAAAATCCGAGACATTGAGTACAGAAATATATAAACGTTGTTTGGAACTTTCAATTGTTATTCTTCCAGAATTGGGTGGACAGAAGGTGGTCGAAGATACGGGATTTGAAGGTTGGAAGAGTATTAGAACTACGAATGAAGGAGAGAATAGATTTCCATAAGGAAGAGGAATGGATGAGGAAAGATCTACCAAAGGCTGCGGTTCGATGGGCAGTTACATTTAAGTCTAAAGGCCATGAGCGGGTATTGCGGGAATGCACTGAGGATTTAAATTGAAGGATATCAGAAATGTACGATGGACGACGGGATTGGATAATTTGGTAGAGGAAGGAAGCAAGAAAATATTTATGACGGAAGGAGGGGTAAAGCCACTTCAATTCTTCATAAAATTGGGTGACAGAGGCGTCTCTGGGAACCCCAAAGATGAATCGTACAAAGCAATTCATTAACCGTTTTAATTTTGTTTCGAGATCCCCAGAGATACCCATGTTACAGCAATGTTTTCAATAAAATCAACTGAGTATAATGCTACTTCATAAAATCGATTTTATAAACTATCTCAAAAACTGTCCTGACGGTTTTGATGAACCTCGTTATATCAATCAATAGTCAAGTGGTCTTTAATATCATCATTAAAATAGTCAAGACTTAAATGCTGAATATTAAAAAAGGCTTTTGCATTGTTATAATTATTAACACGTAGAAATATGAACTATGAAGGAATTCGATAGCTAAGAAAAGTATAAACAAATATAGCCGTTTAGAGAGACTGGATAATCAAAAACTGCCGAGCATACTTGGTTTGTAAGAAACAGCCAATTGCATCGGAAATTACAAACAGAGTCAATAGAAGATTACATAAAAAAAAAAGATTCATGAAGTTTCACTCCCAGTTACCTTCAGTTAAAGGAGCAGTGACCTACAACTTGGGAAACCCAACCACAATCAGGCTGCTGCAGGACACCCTGTTATAAATTCTATATTTATCAGTTCTGTTATTGTCACACTAAAATTGTATTTTATCTTCAATTTCTTTTTTTTCTCTCTTAATTTTTTTTTAAATTCACTTCTTTTTTTCCAATTAGAAGTCAATTATTTAATTTGTTAACTCTATAAATGTCATTTTTTTTTTATTAACTTTACTTTTATCTATTATGAAGAATTATTGTATGTTTTAGTTAATACATTGTATATAGTTAGGGGTGTCTTTTGTATGAGACTATACCCCCCATAATCAATTGTTAAAAAAAAAAATGACCTCTTACATTAACCATGTAAGGCCCACCAGCCCAATCAGATATTATATAAATAAATTAAAAATCTCCCCAGATCGCTACTATACATATTTAGTTTTTTTGTCTCTTTTTAAACTGTTGAATTCTCAGTAGAAAGGGCGTTGATATTTGTTATCCTCTCTCCGAGTAACTCTAAAATACGAATTTTAAATTTTGTTTGAAATTTACACCTTGAAATTGGAAATGAAAGATGTAAATTGCGTGCACCGCACCTGATTTTTATAATAATTTCAAAAATAATTTTAAATGTAACTAGGGCGTTAAAATAAAAAAATAAAAATTCCAGTTTTTATCCAATGCTCGCTATACTGTTCGGCTAACAATCTCCACCTCCTATTAAATATGAAAGGGTGGTGTTGCTGCTCACAAGCGGTCTTAAGATGGCTTTGAAGACACCGACCAATCGGGAATCGAAATGCCTCCCGAGGTCAGGATCGTGTTGAAGCTTTTCGATCTCGAATCCAGCTCCTAATATGGTGCAAGAGGTGATTCTATTGGTCCTCTAGGGCACTTCGACGCTTATTTCTCTGAGTGATTTTTGCAGTCTCAGTCCAAAGATGTACTTCCAATATTCCAAATTGGGAAGTCTATTAGAGAACGTCACCAAAATAATCTGGAATCCAACTGAGGGTTCTAAAATATGGCTTAGCAGCAGCAGAAGTCAAATTAAGGAGGTTTTTAATCTTCAAAAGACTTTATAAAATTCAAAAATAAAATAAATACCATCGTATCCTAAGTACACAACATTTTTTTAAATTTATTGTTAAGGATTTATAGGGATTTTCTTTACGTGCGTTTGATTATTTTTAAAAAAAAATTAAAGCAGGTGCAATAAAATAAGATATAGTACAGGACATAAAATTTTTTTTAAAATTTTTAATCTCTGTAGGTTTAATTTAAAAGTTTGTAAAAATAATGTATTTTTCTTTAGATTAGTTATATAGTAATATTAAAAAAATATAAAAATGAGTAGATGATGATTAGGTCAGTGAAGAACACCAATTAATAAAATTTATATAATTACGTTTCGGTCAGATTATCAGGCCTTCTTCAGGACTAACAAGATAAGAACCATATTTAATAAAAATTGGTCTTTAATATCATCATTAAAATAGTCAAGACT
>NW_027112014.1:1828314-1833541 GCF_000696795.3 Halyomorpha halys
ATATAAATGTGAGTGATAAATAAATGATACAGTGGCTAAGAATGTTATATTGATGGGTAACATTAAAAACCTTTTAGTTATATAGATGAGTATAAAGAATTAGTTAAATTAATAATGGAGCGTATCTAAAAACAATATAGTAAAAAGAAAGAACAAGAGATAAAAAGAAATACATGGAGAATAGGGAATGGAGAAAGTAAGATATACGAGAGAAAGAACTTAGTTATAGGAAGAAAATTCTGGCTAAAATGTTTTAACCTACTACTGCCTTTGTTCATTATTATTAATCAACTAGTTTATATTTTATTTATTTTTATTATTTTTTTCGCTCTGAATGATGGATGCCTAATCAAGATCTGAAAATTATTTCGAAACGTCGGCATAAATAAATAATTCTTTTTTTTATTTGCGTTTTTTTCTCCTGACCGCTCCCCCCGGCCATCTTCTCCTCTTAAAGAATAAGTGGTTCAGTGACAACAACAAATACTAAAAATTATTAAGCATATAGTTAATGAAAAAGGAAAATACTAGCGAAGAAAACAGTTGATAAGGAAGAAATATAAAATACAGTGTACACTAAAAGACGTAAAATAAGATTAAACTAGAGGTCTAAAAAAAATTATTTTTATTTCTTTGAATGATTTCTTTTTTTCATTTTTTTCTAGACCTTTATTTCCCTTATTTTCCGTATTAGAGTGTGTGCTGTATTGTAATATTTCTCTTTTATCTACTTTTTTATTGTTTCCCTTTTCATTATATGTATAATATGTTTTTTTTATTTCTTTTTTTTTTATATACATTTCACTGGACATCATGTTTTTATTTTCTTTAATTTACTTTGCTTGTATTTACTCATTTTTATATTAATTTTGCCTTCATTTTTGCCACATCTTAGTTCACTTTTATTTCATTTGATCTTATTATCTTATTCTGTTACATAATTCTGATTGTTTGTACCTTTTATAGCTCTGATGAAGCCCTGCTTAGTAGGGCTAACATTGGGTCATAATAGACATTGTATTTACAATATCAATTAACTTCACCTAACCCAGATCATCATCGATTTAATAAATATTTTTTGATTCATATTTAAAACTTTTGATTATTGATATTGGCGTTGATTAAAGAAATCATAAAAAATAAAGTTGTTACTAGTTAAAACTAGAAGGAGAGTGAAGAAGACATTGTGAGGTATTGGACAGAGCAGTAGACACAAAGAGGCAAACACTGCGTGGGCCAAGGCTGATGACCTCAGGTCTGTCCTTCAGGATAAGGAGCATCTTCTGGAGCAATAATCACTGTCCAGGATACATTTATTATAATAATCGTTTATAAAAAATATATTGATTTATTAGTGTTACATTTCGCGTCTTCGAACGCTGGCGTGTAAATAAGGTACGAAAATTAGAACTAATACTTGGAAATGGTCGGCTGTGTGGTCAGGAAAAATAACATAAATAATCAAAAACATATTTATTTTTGTCGTAAATAATTATTTATTTGTCATAAATAAATAATTTTTTGTTTATGTTCTTTTTGCTGACCGCACCCTCGACCATCTTCTCCAATTATTAATCTACGGTCAACTGTCTACACCTCATTATAGAACTAATATTCTTTTGTGAATAATCTCAGAAATGTATAGCGAGGGAAAAGATAAATTTATTATTTTTTTTACCAACTGACGTTTAGGTAAAAAATTATTCTGCCAATGATTGTTCTTCTTTAGCCTATAATTTGTCCAAGTATTATTGGACCGAATTATACGTTTTAAATACAGAACAAAATGAAGAACTATATTGCGTTTTAATATTTATCGGATATATATCTATCAACAAATTATATTATTGCTAAACCTGAGAATCGTAAAGATGTTTTTTTTTTTTTTTTTTAAATTTATTTATTGATATTAAAAACTGTACAAAAATACATCAAGTAAATTTGAGGAAATCATAATGGTATGGTACAACCATGTAGAGAAACTACCCAATGAAAACTCTAACACTAAAAACATTTTTACAATATAAGGTCTCGAGGCCATCTTTTTTTCAGACGCCTCGGAGGATTGTCCGGAATAAAAGAGGAAGGAAGATTAGAAACTAATGGGTTTGAGTGTTTAAGGAGTTAGTAATGGAAGAATAGATATCTGGTTCTGGCTAGATCGGTTAGAAATGGAACATTAAGGTCTTTGTGAATGATTTTATTTGTGACAAAGTAGGGAGCATTTAGGATTTTACGAAGGATTTTGGATTGTAAGCATCGGATACGAGAGGAATCCGAAGGTTTAGTGGAGCCCCAGAGCTAAACGCCGTATGTCCAGATAGGCCTTATAATTGTCATGTAAATCAGTTTTTTGTAATGAATTGGAAGTTTGGGCCGTTTGTCTAGTAAGTGCTGTAATAGTCGATATCGACGGGCTGTTTCCTTTTTTTTTCAGTCTTGTGTGAGGATTCCAGGTTAGTCGTTTGTCCAGATGTAGTCCAAGGTAGCGGATCTGTTCAACAGGGGTAAGGGCAACATTATTGAAGTATACTGTAGGACAGTCATTAGGCTTACGACGAAGGGTAAAGGTAATTTGATGGGATTTGTTGGAATTTATCTTAATCCTCCAATTACGACACCATTCTCCGAGGACTGTGATATGGGATTGGAGATTTTGGGATACGATTAATGGGTTATTATTAACAGCGAGCACACATGAGTCATCGGCATACGAGGATAGTGTTAGGATTGGTTGGGATGTCTAGTGTATAGATTGTGTAAAGGATGGGACCGAGGATACTACCCTGAGAAACACCAGCGGACTGAAATAAGAGGGATGAATAGGAACCATTGTGGTTTGCTTTAAATAATCTGTCAGTGAGAAAGGAACGAATAATGAGAAAGTATGTAGGAGGTAGGATGTTGAACTTAAAACTGATAAAGATTGGTCGTTGCGGTTAAAGGGTTATTGGTTACAAACTTGTTTTTCTTTTCTAACTATTAGTGTATATTTTTGTAACGATTATTATTTGGGCTAAAATAGTTATGAACATAACAAGCTTAAGGAAGAAACACGCACTTTAATTAAAACTAGAGGCAATTAGCAGAGTCATGTAAAGTTACCATTACATGACTAACATGCTAACATAGCTCAAGACGATGGGCTGAGGTAAGGTAGATACCAACCAGATGTTGTCTGTAATAATATTATTACAATGTATAATATAATCAGTTATAATAATATTGAGCCCCGATATCTTAGTACACATACGTGTATATTGGATCAAATAAAACAATAATATTCAGATGAATTGCGGAGTCATTAATCTGGAAAAAATATATGATCCCCTAAATATTTAATGTTTATGTTTCTAGATATGTATAAATAAAAATGAAATTTTCAAAATTAAAAGTAGGTTCCCATATCACAGCTCTCAATGACTGGTGTCGTAATTGCAGGATTAAAATAAATCAACAAATCACCTTTGCTCTACATCGTAAACCTACCGACTGCCCTACAGTCTCCTTTAATAATGTTGATTTTGCCCCAGTCGAACAGATCCGCTACCTTGGACTACATCTGGACAAACGATTAACCTGGAATCCTCACTCAAAACTGAAAAGACAGGAAACTACACGTTGATTTCGACTTTTACAGCACATACTGGACAAACGGTCTAAACTTCCAATTCATTACAAAAGACTGATTACATGACTGTAATAAGGCCTATCTGGACATACGGAGTTGAGCTCTGGGGCCCCACTAAACCTTCGAATTCCTCTCGTATCCAATCATTGCAATCTAAAATCCTTCGTAAAATCCTCAATGTTCCTTACTTTGTCCCAAATAAAATCATACATAAAGACCTTAATATTCCATATGTAACCGATCTAGTCCGAACCAGATATCACTCCTTCCATTATAAACTCCCTAACCACCCAAACCCACTTGTTTCTAACATTGATTCCTCTTCCATTCCTAAGGATCCTGAGAGACGCCTGAAAAGAAGATGGCCACGAGACCTGCTAATGTAAAACGTCATTAGAGTGCTATGGGTAGTTTCTCTACACGCCTTTAACCCTCCAATTTAATTGAGATCACATTTACTAAATGTATTATAATGTACAGTTGTAAATAGCAATAAATAAATATTAAAAAAAAAAAAAAACTTCGGTGGCTATGGAAGGAACAACGTCGTTTTTTAGTCTGAAACGTTCTGGCGGGCTTTAAAGGAAGCAAGACAAGTGCGGGAGGTCTATGGGTTCGATTAGAGGTTGCCCTAGCAGTACCTACAGTCCGATTTATATCATTCCTGTGAATCATTGTTCGTAACCTAAAAATGACACAACATTCGACTTATTCTTCCAAACTTCTGTTGCCAAGTCCTTGTGTGTTGTGGAGTGTTCATCTGATTTATTTTTCTTGTTAATAATATAGTTCTGACGTATATCTCGGTTGTAGATTGCAGAAAATGTTATTCCATGATTTTACATTATTTAAATACCAAAACATGTGCTTTTATGGGGGAGCGACGATCAGATCAGATGTGTATTATCTTTATCTTAGGAGTGATCATGATACTAACTTGTTTACTCAAATTGACCACGTCTTCACTCATTTTACCGGACAATAGTGTAACGAAACACCCAGTGTCTACAAGAAGAAATTAGGAGGCCATTCCTACAAGAACTATTCTGAATTAAAGAGACTTAGACATAGAACCCGCATTGTGTTTCTGGGTTACGAACCATATTAAAAATTTATATTTTGTCAAATAGAAAATATGTTTTATGTACTTTATTATTAATTTTTTATTATTCCACACAATTCATTCTTCAAAAATTATTTTAAAAAGGGCTTATCAAACCGAGAAATCCAATTACCAACTTTCTCTTCAATTAGACTAAATTTTCAAGAAAAATTTTTTTCCACGTCCTGAAACCTTCTAGAACCTTTAAGGAGTGAAAAGAATGGGTGACAATGGTACAAGATTTATGTCCTCAGAATCCAAGATAAAAAAGGGAGTTCAAAAAATAAATGGGCCATTCGTAGCGAGTTAAAGCGCCAACTTTGACTAGCTCCTGACTGCAGTGATGCCGTATTGAATCCGACAAGGAATGTCGACTTTTATTTCTGTGGTGATCCATTAAAATGAAAGCTTGACACCTCACGATGTTTAACATAAATTTGAAAACGGGAGATAATCCGATCCGCTCCGTATTTCAGAAATGAAGAGGTCATATA
>NW_027112014.1:1833602-1848395 GCF_000696795.3 Halyomorpha halys
TATAATGGAAAAAATCGTTTTTGGAAGAGTACATTAGGTACAAAAAAAAATTATTAAAAAAAATTTTACCAAAGTCATCCCACTTTGGAATAATATATAATTTTTTCACACTTGTCGGAGAACATTGCTTTTTTTTGCACATTTTCATAGATCAACTTGAAAAATATTATATATTATAGCCAAATTTTAATGTTTTATAAAAATAGATTATTTCTCTTCTTTATAATAACAATGGTGAGGTTTGAAGACATTTAACCCATTAAACAATCATAAATACATCATTAAATTCATCCATCAGACTAACTTAATAACCAGCCTTTAATTATTATAATTATCTATTTAACCTGCCTTATTTTTAAAATTAGAACAGTCAGTTATCTGCTTTTCACCATTCTTTCCAATATCGTTACGATTATTAAACAAATTATAATTGCCACAAATTTAATTATAATTGGTGCGGATCAGTACACCATACCAAAGCTATGACTAAAAAACTAGGCCTTACCAAAGCCAACAACCAACGGGCGTTGATGACCATGCTGTTAAACGCCCTTTCAAAACTAACAAACAACAGCAAACAATCATAAATACAATGTCTTACAATGTTAATTCTAATTGACATAGTAGAGTTGGGATCAAGTCATTTACTATATTTTTACTTCCTTTTTTGAAGTTACGAAAAAAATGTTTGATCGGCCGAGCTTTACACGTTCTACGATTTTCATGAGTTTTGGCAAAACTCATCATCAATAATACTTAAAATTTTTAAGTTCAAAAAATTTTCTCTTTATGGAAATAAGTTTTTAATGATTTTTTGGGATGCTTAACACATACAAGAACATGTTTTTTGGGATTACAACGTTTTAAACACTTTCAAATGTGAAACTATTTTTTTTTTTTTTAAAGGGAAAAAAACAAGTCAATATGTTCTATGTGGATTCCGAGAAAAATAAGTCAAGAAAAAAATTTTTTACGGCTTAGAAGCGGGCCTTTGGAAAGAACATATTTTTTTATTTTTAGATATCAGATATTATTAAGTGTTGAATATAAAAAATAAATAAAATATAATAATAATAATATAGGCTTAGCGAGCCTAAAGGTTCACACATTTGACCAGTGACGGTCCTCCGAACTCAAATCTGTTAAATCAGTTTTAATAAAATCCCCCCATCTACGTTTCGGTCTACTTCTTGGACGCTTAACCATAGGTTCAGTTTTAATTAACTTTCATGCCAATTTTATATACCGCAACGCTATGACCTAAATAATTTATACCTTGTAGTGTGCAGCCTTTTAAATTCTAACGTTAATTCTTTCTTTTTCACTTTGAATACTTTAAGTAATACTTTATTTTCAAAAAAACTTAAGGTAATGTTCTTCCCTTAGTGTAAGAGGCTACGTTTCAAATCGATTAAGAACAGTGTAAAGGGAAGTAGTTCTGTAAATTCTGACTTTCTTATTTTTTCTCCTACATCTATATCACCGAAATGGCTCCCGTTTCTGCTACTAACCATATATTTGGTTTTATCTGTATTTACTTCGAGATCTACTTCCTTACTAGAGTTTATCAATGTAGTTGTACTTAGTTTTATTGTTTCCTTATACTCACCCAATAATTCAAATTGGTACCGAACCATCGGTATTTTTTCACCTAAACAAAAAAGAAAAAGAAAATTAAAAAGGGTTAAAACCCAATATATGTGGAAATTTAACTACCAGGTCTGAGCATCTTGTAGCCACTCTCCTAGCTTACATAATTATGTCCCTTATATTACAAATTTATCCGTAATCCATTATTCACAAAATTATTTATAATTGTATATATAGAGATTATTTCAATTCTTACACTATGAAAGATTCCAAAAGTAGAGGAATTTTGGAATTATATTACTGTAGCGGCTTAAGCTGTTGAAGAACGAATGACAGTGCATTTAGAAGCTTGGAATCTCAAAAAAGGAAACAATAGCTACGACGTCAAGAAAATAAGAATAATAAAAGAAGTAGAAGACGAGCTAAAGGTGAAGAGATATGAAAGATGGAGGGGATTGTTCTGGTGAAGGTCCCCGCATCAATCAAACCCTATCTCATCTGGACCATTGCTTCAGGGGGTTTGGGGTTCATTTTGTCTACGCAATGATTGTGTCTAGTCATCTGGAGGTTATATTATCCGGTAGACAGGAGTTTAAAGGTACGTAAATTTATTCTGTGGGTGCACCATTTGAAGTGTTGGAAGCAGAGCACAGAATAACCTCGTTTATCCGTCCCAATCGGGACAGAGACATCACTGGTTAAAAGCAGGAGTCGGTTAGTACGAAGAATATAGAAGAAAAAAAACGTAACGCATAATTTAGATAAAAATTAAAATGCCATAAAAAATAATAATAATAATAACATTTAGTTATAAGAACATAATGCTTGTTGCTTGGAACAACAAACAATCCGAGTTCATAAAACTAAAATTAATTTAAAGGTTTCCAGGAACGATGATGGAAATATATTTTAAATTTATTTTATGGTTTAAAAACATAAAAATAATAATTACATGTTTGAACATAGCAATAAATAGTTGGGTATATCGATAAAAAATATCAAAATATTTTGATTTATCGAGTCTTGATATTTTGATATTTATCTTTAGTTATGTATCACATTATCAATTTAATACATATATTTAATACTTTTTTTATCATTTTCCTAAACAATGCTTCAATGACTTTTATTAAAACAGCTTTTCTACTTAGAATTAAATCTTATTTAATATCAGCTAGATCCTATCAAGATTGTTTTATAGGACTTAAATGCTTATTCTTTTTGCATTCACGATTTTGTGCTCATACTTGATAAACAAGAACTTTCCTTTTTTAATTTCTAACCAAACAAAACGGTGCTTGTTCAGCCCTCTTTCCTTAGTCTCAGGGTAGTATCCTTGGTCATATCCTTTATACAGTTCTTACAGCTAACATCCTAACCCTTAGGATTCTAAGTGAATAATGACTCTTTCATTGTATACCAAACCCTCCAATTCCAGTGCCAAAACTGGAGGATTAAAATAAATTCTAGTTAATTCCATCAAATCAAATTTACCCTTCGTCGTAAACCCATGACCTCCTGCTCCACAGTATCATTATTAATACTCAATTTATTGCTGTCGAACATATCTGTAACCAAGGACTACATCTGGACAAATGTCTGACATATAATCCTCATTCAAGACTGAAAAGACAAGAAACTGCTCATTGATTCCGACTATTACAAGATATACTAAAGAAACAGTTTAAACTTCCAATTCATTAAAAAAGATTAATCTACATGATTATATTAAAGCCTATCTGAAAGTACGAAGTTGAGCATCTGGACGTACGAAGTTGAAATTAGGGGCTCCACTAAACCATCGAATTCCTCCCTATACCATCCAAAATCCTTAATGCTCCTTACTTTGTCACAAATCAAGTCATCCATCAGGACCTCAATGTTCCCGATTCCATATGTTGCCGATTTGGCCAGACCAGATACCAATCCTTCCATGATAAACCTCCCAACCACCCAAATCCACTTGTTCCTAACGTGGCTTCTCCTTCACTACCTAACAATCCTCCTAGGCGTCTGAAAAAAAGAAATTTCATTGGCCTCCCGAAATTTTATTGGAGTTCTATCAATGGGTAGATTCTCTACATGTTTGTATCATGACATTTTATCACTAAGAAAAAATTTACTTGTTGTATATATTTTTATGCAGCTATAATTAATAATAAATTATAAATAAAAAAACAATTTCCAAACAGGTTAGGTACCAAAATTTGCGTCCAGTTCTTTGTTAATTTTAAAATGACCAATATCAAAATACAATATTAAACAAAAAATATTAAATATTCAGACTTGAAGATTATCCGAAACGAGGATTGGCATTTGTAAGTTATGGTTAGAAAAAAAAAAAAAAAGGCACACACTAACTATGATTTTTTTATTATGTGAAAGTTTAATATTCAAATAATATCATTACTGTCTAAAAACTTAAAATCCCCTAAAACATGGACATAGATTGTTGTTTCTCTAAGCCACAGATATTTACATAAATATTTCGGTGGTTTCCTGCAACAACAAACTATGTCCATTTTTAGAGGTATTGAAGTTTTTTGTCGAAGATTGGACTTTCACGTACTATGACAAGCAATGTTCTTTAAAAAAACTTAGCTTTTTTTTTATTTTTTAACAATGAAACAACTACATTTTTTAATGAAATGACAAATAAATTGATGAAGATAAATTGACTATTGTCAATTTATTATTGGCCAATTGATTGTAAAACGATATAATTGGTTTTACAAGATTCGTCAGGAGAAGGAAAAACGGTCGCTATAACCTGCAAGCTTATTTAGTTTCCTCTTTGATTGAATAACGACACAATTGTCAATTATTTTTAGATAGGAAAGTGCAGTATACTTTGTCTGTAACAATACCAACTCAACAGCAGCTTATGCCAAGATCAGAACTAGCTTTTAGCGCTACTACGGCTCAAGTGTTCTTTGTTTCATTTTGCATCGATTAATATTTATTCCAAGACATAAAGAAATAAATGCACTTTTCGGCATTTTACCCAAAAGATGATATATTTTTTTTATTATTACATATTAATTCGGAGGTTTCATATATTCTATATAACTTGCAAGAGGAAGAGTTTCCTCCCAGAAAACAAATTAAAAGGCTTAATTAACCTGATGAATAGTAACATCATTCCCCTCTTCTTCAAACCCTGGTATAACAATCCTAAATATTTTTAGTATCAGTTTTACTATATTTTTTGTAAAAAAAAAAAACAGATTTATTTTGTTAAATCGTTTTATAATTTTTATCCTACTTTGTTACAAATTAAAATTTTCATGACGTTTCCCTCATATTGTCAATTGATTTCCTTACTCCTGTAACGCTAGAAATGTGAAATTTGTGATATATTTTTAGAAGAGCAGTAACGTACGAACTTGGTACTGATATTGGTTACTTTAAGAATGGTATTTATTATTTTATTACTTTAAATGCCTTAATGGTTTCTATAGTAACCCATGCCTATTAACTACTTGATGATCATAGAAGAAAAAAACTGAATCCATGGGCCAATCCATACAGAAAAATTGGGATTTTTTTTCTTTTTTTTTTTCCTGAAAAATTTCAATTTTTGTAGTTTTGGTATTATACTTCTGGAGCGGCAATCATATACAACTTATTTTCCGAAAACCATCAGTTAATTTTTGAGATATTTTTTTTTAAAACATCCATTTTCTATTTTGGCCATGAAAAAAAGAGTTTTCAAAGGCTAATATGTGAGTGCCTCTAAAATCAATAATACTAGTTTACGTTTGATATCAGAAATTGTTTAAAAATCAACATGATTGTCTAATTTTCACTGGGACCTATGTGTTATAATTTTTGAGATAGTATGAAATAAATCACCTTTTTCGCCACTGACTCTTGGACTATAGGTACCCGAAAACAAGTTTGACTTTAAATAATCTGTGACAGAAACTAATTTGTTTCTTGTTCTAAATAATGTAAAGGTGTATGAAAATGTGATTCTGAGATTTTTTTTTCCATTTTGTGCATAAATTAAGGTAAAGCTTCCTTTCGTTCAGTGGTAGTAAACAAAAAAAGAATAAAACAATTATTACCAATCATTAAAGTGGTTTGTTGATAAAAGTTTCAATATATATTTTCCGTAGTTACATGAAATTTTCATAAATGATTTGATCTAGGTGCGAAATTGCAGTAAGTGTATTTAATAGTAAAATACATAATTAAAAAAAAATGTTCACAGCCTTAATAATAAATAATAATTTATAAACAATAATAATAAAAGAAACGAGGAAACGGAATATAAGATACACATTGCGACGAATGGTAGTGGACTACTTCAGGATCACGACCGGACATATCCTCTGTCCTTAATTGCGATCCACTTCCTCCAAGGCTCAGGATATTTCGGTCCTGTGAAGAAGAGGTCGATGACCGTCAGGTGCAGAAATCGCCGCCTCATTCCTCGTACTCAGGACCAGAAGAGATGGAATCCATTTCGACCTTCATGCTAAATATGTTTAGTTCAGACTAAATATATTGTCACTGTCGGTCCTAACATTAGCATCGTAACTGCTCTTGGACGCCTACTTATCGATATATATATTAATTCGATATGAAATATCGTTTATCGTATATCTCTCCTACTATTTAACATCATCATAAGTGTGTGCCTCGCAGCTTCCTACGCTTTGAGCTAAATTTATGGAATTTTAAATCAACATAGTTCATTCCAATTGAGCAGGAATCTTATACCAGTTTCATTTTTATCATAGCCTGCGTATGATAAGATTAGTCCTTAAAATACTACAGTTTTTTTTAGAGTATAATGAGGATTTCCGTAACAATATATCTAGAGGATACCGCACGCTATCTCTCACTCTTTCTAAGATTTTGAAATACCTAATTACTTAAACGACCAATAAAATTTATTTCAATAAAACATAAACTTTTAATTACAATAGAACTCAGTAAAAAATGTGTTGATTAAAGCAGCGGGCCGTGAAATTACAAAATGTTATGTTTAACTAGTTTATACTTCTTTAATATCCTGGATTTTTTTTTTTTTTTTTTAAATTTATTGTTCTTCTTATTTATTATATGATCTCCAGTTGTATTGATTTTATTCATGAATTGCTTAAATGATCTTTTTTAAAGATAATATTAGCTGCATCCATCTATAGATACGTAATACTTTATAGATATATTATAATTTATAGATCGATGAACCTATAAATAGAGAAGTATTATCTCCATTTTCTTCCAAAGATGGATTTTCTAGACAGATTTACAGGTTAGGATCAGCCTGATCTGTTCCACATAAAACAATACATGCACCAGAATCCTTAATACATACTTTACCGTTCCAGAAACAGAATGGCATTATTGAGTTCAGCACCCCTATATGTACATATCAATCAGCTGTTCGACCCGATCAGCTGATACGGGCCATCAGCTGTTATCGTCGTTAGGCCGAAACTTATATATGTATATATGAAATATACAGGAATGTCTCGAGACTCTCAAATTACCGAGGGTAATTTAAAAATAAATTAAGTTTATTTTTTTAGATATGAGTTATTTCTTAAATGACTGATTCAATTATATCATTTTGTTGAAAACATTCTCTCTAATTAATTTTAATTTTCTACTTTCCTCTATCAATCTGCTGGTTAAACCGTTTTTCTAAGGTGTATTTGTATTAAAGTAACAAATTATATGATATATTTCTAACGTTCTCTTACATAAATCAATCTGTTGAAAATTACATTATTTATTCACATTAATCAAGAGATTGGTACCACAGACCCGTCTCCCCACTGCTATTATATTCTACATGAAATTTCGTAATCTTAGATATTTACAGATTACAGACCTACTAATTTCTTAAACAAATTAAAGTGAAGTACGTAATTGAACATTTTACTTAGGATTTATGGAAGGGTGCTCCATGTATCTTCATACAACCTGACTGACTGTGGTTTCCATTGCTTCGGTTCCAGTAAATCTAATCTCGCTAGTCTTCCGAAACGTACGCCTTGACTCTCTACATAGACTTGACCTAATTGATGCATTACTTGGACCGATCTCCGCTCTTGGACTTCTACTCTACAAATCCTATTCTTTCATATCTACATTTTCGGATTTATACTCTGTGAATGTGTTAAGCTCTTTTTTTGTATTCCAATCTTCATTTCTCATCCCTCTTCTTTTCAAAAATATATTTTTTGCCTCTCTACATTTTTGAATCTCCTTCAAACTTTCGGATTTGGTGATCCTCTGATTTTCCCTAGAAAAACGAAATCGTTCCCTGTTCTTTTTAGTTGAGGATGCTTTGCTCTTTCATCTTGTATTCATATTTCTTATCTTTAAAACCAAACCAGAGAGAGAGGATCAAGTTTTCATTCCGTGGGCCTGTCACGAAATAGAAGTCTACAACACTACACACAGCCAGAGTTCAAACCGGAGAATTGGAGTTGCTATGGTGACGCGTTAACTCCCTCGGCTACAAACGGTCTATATTATTGTCATTTTGAAACCTCGTGTCAGATTATTGTATCTCAATGCCGTTATGAACCATTAGACTGCCTAAACCTCACATATGCTGCTAGGGTTGCACTCTATTATCCTTGTGTTTTCAGCAGTACAGCTTTCCTTTTGTTAATAAATCTATTATTTAGAGTTGGTAACAACTAGTTATTAATATTTATAATATACTTATTATAATTAAATTAAATTCTATTCGATCCTAGTATTTTCAATATATAGCAAACCAAAGTGGACTATTAGATGTAGATACTAACATGTATATCCCGAGAGAGAGTGAGAGAGAGAATAGACAATCTGAGTGAGCGATGATTGGTCTTAATGACAGAGCGTTGACTAAATGCCTGGATCTGTATCAGCCCTGCTTCGATGGGGCATTATGCAAAGCGACATCTGCATGTAGGGTCTTCCATCTGGGATTTATCTATGTAGCGTGTTTGTGTATCTAATATAGTCTTGTATCGTGTATTGTATCTTAACTGTATGGGTGTACAGTAAGCTGTGGTTTACTCGAAAAACGGACCTGAAAAAATCGTTGGCCGAGAGTGGTCAGAGCTTCAAACATCAAACATTTTTTATGCCGATTCCTAACCGTATAGCTTACTTAAGAGATGTATCATGCCATTCACATTGTTTTAATATCATGCGTTTGATTTTTGGTTATAAAACCGTTTGGTTAATGTCTGTTGGAATGTCAACTATGGCACTATGGGGATCATAGTCAATTGTATCTCACACCCTTTTCATCTCATTTTTCCTTACTTAAAAATACAGAGTTCATTTGAACTTAATTATAAATCCCCTTTACTGCACCTTGTTATTCCTTTACTTATCCGTTCACCTACCCCTCATATCAATTATTGCTCCATACTTTTGTCACATTTATTCACTACTCTTTTTTTCTAACTTTTCCAATTTGTTACTATTTCTATTTTCTATTGTTCCACTTATCACTGCTCTAGTTTTATTTATTTTATTATGGATTCTATTACTCATTACTGTATTTATTATTAATTAGTTTTCTATTTATCTATTTTTATAGATATGTCTTTTTTTAAATTTAGCCCTGATGAATCAAAGTGGGACGAAGTGTTGGGGACTAATAAATAGCTTTTTTTATTATTAGGGATCTTTCATGACCGCCACCGTGATCGCCTTCCTTCAATTAGTTATAACATAAACAACTGACTTATATACTAAAAAAATTATTTGAGAAAAATTAAATACATAAATAATTTTAAAAAAGTTCAATTACAAAAGAAACAATTCTATCTTATAATCTTTTAAGAGCTTGGATGCTATTTCATATATCCTTAAAAATATTAGTGGATTATTAGGGATATGTATAAAATTATGAATCATATAAAATGAAGTATAGAAGTCAGGTTTTCAAAATCTGAACGAAACTCAAGACTCCTCTGAAAACTCATTAACACATTTATGCTTACACGTGCAGATGCAAAGGTTTTCTGGTAGGAACATCCACAGTTAGATGAGAGTGAATATACTTGCGAAAAGCTGTACGATTAATGGAAGACACCCGCCTACTGTACAAAGTTTTATTATTTTTTATATGCACCATTAGCTATCCACTGATATTATTAAGGATATGTAATAGTATTCCGTCTCTTCAATTGAGCACAACCGAACATGCAGGGCGATAGTGAGGGTCGAACAACCCCGTTCCACAAGAGCATTTGGCCGCTTTGAGCACCTCCGAACAGAAAGCTCAGTCTGGAAATTGTGCTTGTCCGATTTGGTAAAAAAATATCGATTTTACATCCAATAGTGTACCGAAAATTATTTTTTGTCTTCCCCAAAAAATATATATTTCATGAGTTGTAGTGGAAAATTCTTCCTTACTAAATTTCCTTATTTTCATATATCATAAATTAAGTTTTGGGCCCATCGCCTAATCATAAGGCACTCTACAATACAAATTGATACGATCAATAACATGAATACAACAATACTATTAATCATTTACAATTTTTCTTTTTTATTTAAAACAATCATATTGCTGCCAGTTTTTTTTAAAAATAAATAAATAAATTAAATTTCATATATAAAAAATAAGGAGAAATCTAAAAGCATAGTATTAACAAGACTTGAAATAACGTTATCCTATATCCCTTAAAAACATGAAAAGTCAAATAACAACTATTTAAAAAAATATATTGCAATTAATTCACAACTATATTAATATTTTTTTAAGGAATAGATTTAGGAAATTAATTTAACTCATCGAGTAATGAACCAATAACATTAGGGAAAAATATTGGTTGGATAGTGCAACTGTTGTTACATATATATTTTTGCTAGGTATCTGGCTTTCTGTTAATAATACCTAGACCAGAAACCCAATGCATAAAATCCAGCCCATGTAACAAACATCTGGAAATTATCTAAAAAATTAGTTTCTATAACACTTGATACGGAAACGCTTTTCTGGTCGATCTAAAAAAAATTAATAATTAGCTAATAAATTTGACAAAAATGCAAATAAAGTTTTTCTTTTTCTTTTTATGTTTTTTTGTTGTTTACCTATAAGTTTTAAACAGCGAATGCCAGTGAAAACTTTGCATTTTGAGAAACTAAAAAGCATGTATTGCTGCGTCGAATGATTACTTCTTAATTCGGTGAAGTTGTAGAACAGTAAACCACCTGTTCTAGATGCATATGGACTTCACCAGAACTGATATTGGAGCCCAAGGAACAACTGGACTGGATTTTCAACTCCAATGTTACTTTGCCTAATTATTACATTATGGTTTTTCTTTCGACTCATAATTAAAATTCTTTATTTTTTTTTATTACAATTTTATCACTTTTTTATAATCCGCCGTTTAGGCATTGTAGGCGAAAAATTGTAAGAAATTCCAAAAATTTCTGATTAGAAATGCGTATTAGATGTCGGTTTTAAAACAAATTTTTTTGTTTTTGTTTTTGGCATACTTTTTGACCGAATCAATAAATTACTGTACTTATTTGACTCAGAACTGAACGCTGTTTAATTTCTTATACCATAACTAAGATGCACCAATAGGAATAATAGATGAAAATAAAAAAATAAAGAAAAACAATTAAGATCTAATTCGTTACTCGATTAAATTAATTAGCTAATTAATAATAGTTCCAAAGCCACCAGTATGCTAGAAACTAAATTTCAAAATTATTTTCTAAGGGTTCGATTTCACGCATTGGGCCCCTGTATTGTAGGTCTGCCCTATCGTTGCCTCTGGTATACCTATACTTTCGATAACGCGACTCGAACCTAGACAGAAGAGGAGTAAAGAAGCGACAAACTAATGAGGGGGACGACAGAGAGAGGCGATTAGGGTTGGTGGCGCGGCACAGCTGTATATATTTAGCGGGACGACACCCAAAGGCTGATTGAATCATTGATGATGTGGTGGGGGGGTTGGGGCTGCGCGCGCACCGGCGGTCAATACGGCCTTCGGGGTGGGGCCATATCGACCCGACTCGCTCCTCTGTACAATTAGCATCTCTCTTCGGCTCCCGATCTTGTGGCATCTGGGGTCTATCTACTGGAGGTTACGTGTCCGCCGGTGAAGGGTACGCTAATAGGGGACTGCCGTACCGGCAGGATTCTATATATCATAGATACAATGCAAAACGTCGGGTTATTGCAGGTTTTGCTTTCTGTAGGCTTTCATAAAACAAAATAACGAGTCATAATTTAATTTTCGACTAAAATAATTTCATTTTTTAATGAAATTATCAAAATTACCACTCTCGGAAAAACTAAGGGCTTTAAAATTACCTTCTCAGGCTGATTTTAACGTATGGTGCACAAATATTCTAAGCATACAGGATTAATGAAAATGCAACAGTTTCAATGAAATGTACGGAGACTTTTAACAAGTCTTCCTTCCTATATCAGTGACAATTACTTACGCAAAGACATACAAACTCTATACGTACAATCTAATATTAAATCATTATATAAACGGTATCGCGGAAAACTTGACATACACGCAAACCCTCTGATCTAAGGACTATCAACAAGAGACATAACTGACACAAGACTATGTTTACGAAGAAGCAGGTTTAGAGATCTCCTAAAATTTATTTTTTTGAAGTGCGATCATTCTCTGATTACAAAAAATTCTCAACAGCTGTTATCAAAAACGTTTCTTTCTGTTTCAATGAAATGTACCGATTATCTCCTATCGATTTTTTTTATTACCAGATCGGTCTAGTGGGTCTTATACCACTATACTGCTATTATAACAATCAGAATTAATTTTAACACATGAAAAAGTGGAGGTTTAGAGTCTAGCAAGAAAGATTCACAATGTAATAATTATTCAATCACTTAATTAATAAAAATAAATTAGAAAAAAATCAAAATAGTAATTAATAATAAATGTGTAATTGAGGAAAAATTAACTATCAAAATAAAAACTAATGTTTATAGACTTATTACTAAAGGAACTAAAAATAGAAAAACTATTTATTAGTACTCTACGTGTTGCTCCAGTTGGCAGGGCTGAATCCTGGTATTTTCAGTATTCGGAAATTTTTCAACTCTGATGTACTCCTAAGTGGGTCGAAACGTCAGTCACTAATTATTCTACTGCTATACTTGTATCTTTCTTCACCGTCATCGGAAATACCAGCCTACAATCATTTAGTAACAAAAATAACTGACTTATATACGGAAAACATAATTTCCGATTGTATCACAATAGAATGTCTTGCGTTTGTCTGGTTTCAGTCTTAGAGATGAAGTTGGATTGCTTGCGTTGTAAGCCACTGGACCTTTAATGATTGGTAACTGGGAATGGAATTTGTAATAACTTTTTTAGATGAATTCATCTGTTGATTCCAATTGAAGTTCGAGATGCAATTGACTATTTCTTATAAACTATAAGGCATCTAGTATGATTCTTAGAACATTGTTTTGAAATAACTATACGTGTATTTTTTCGTTTGTTATTGGATGCTGCATCCTAAACTTAACAACTGTTCACCAGTAATGAACTTAATCTTCTTTTATGAATGAGAACCTTTTTGACTGGTGTAGATTTTCTGTTGAAATGCAGCATTGACCTCTGCTTAGGTTAGTTATTTATTGATATGTTGATTCCAAGTAAGAAGACTATCCAGATGAGTTGTATGGTCTTACTACTTCATTAGCCGGATTCCATTCACAATTTACAGAACGGTTAAATGAATGAATGAATGAAATGTTTTTATTTAATTAAAACAAATACCAATATGGATCTATTTAGATAATTAAGAACACGTAGGCATTCGAAAAGATATCCGTCTGTCGAAGCATGAGTGGCATTTTAGCTAAAAACATATATGTATTAAAAACAATGCGTTTAAGAGGTTAATTATTTAAACAACAATATGAAATTTATGTCAAAAGAAATAAAACAAGAATATCAAACTTGTAACAAACGGTGTTAAGGCATTGATCACTACATGTCAACCAACGGAGCTGTTTCCTGTGTAGCCCATCAAACATAGTTTCTAAGAGTTCTTCAATTACAGCCTTTTAACAAACTAAGTAGTTTTTCTGGAGAGCAGGTCCGCTGCCCAAAATATTTTATTCTAATTTCACAGTACATGAGACAGGTTGTCAACAAGTGAATGGTATCTTCTTTTTCTTCGGAGTTAGTGATCGGGCAGTAATCAGCACATCCACCGTTTTACACAGAATGGTCATTTGACCTTATTCCAAATTATAAATTAGCTGCTACCTTGCATAATCGGTACAAAGTCGATGTGGCGTATCTCCAAATTTTGCTACCTTGAACTTTGTTACAAGCTTACCACATCAATGTGGTTACTAGCTTAGCGTGCACCTTAGATGTACTCATAATCTTTTGTCTTCTCATGACTATATGACTTCACTTACTTTATGATAGGCTTGCAATCGTATTATAGGAGGAATGCTCTATTAATGTTTATTGACATCTTCTTTTGGAAAATTATTATGAAAATATCTCTTGACTTTTTTGACTAGGGAAAATTTGAAGTTTGAAATAAATTGTACACATTTTAGCTGTAGAATTTTAATTTTCTTATAGAAACCTTACTTTTACTTTTCAGAAGTTGATGTATAAACTTTTGATAGAAAATTTTACATAAAATACAGAAGAAAAATACAAATTATATTATATACATAAATAAAACTAATAACTAGCATTAATTTATTACTTATAGCACCTATCCAAACATTTAAACTTTGAATAAGCCCATAAGTGATACCTCTACCGTATTACCTCTACTGTATTTAACGAATTTAGGTCACACTGTTGAGGGTTGTGGAAACGTCCAAAGTCTCCAGACTCCAGTCATTCTACGAAATACTGGAGTTTTTTTAGAGATAACATTTTAGTGGTCACGTTTTACATACGTCAAGAACAGAACGAAATATAACAAATAGTCTTGTAAATGCTAATATTTAAATTTTAAGAAAGAAGGTGGTAATTCAGTAATTACAACAACGAAATAATAAAAATTACGGCCTTTATTTACATTTTAATGTTAGTGTTCTTCCAAAAATTTAATTAAAAAAAAATCATTTCTTTATGTGAAGTGTACACATTTCGACAATAAAATCTACTTTGGCAATGAGCTAATATGCTGGCATAAGAAAATGAAATTTGTTTTCAGTATAAATGAAAAAATATACAAAATTGAATT
>NW_027112014.1:1848560-1854210 GCF_000696795.3 Halyomorpha halys
AATTGAAAAGGAATAGTATACAAACAAATTTAGAATTATACAAAATATTGAATTAAATCATAAATGATAAAAAGTTGATAACTGATAATTCAATAGTACAAAATGTTCTAATGTTTAATTCAATATTTTGTATAATTCTAAATTTGTTTGTATACTATTCCTTTTTAATGGTATGTTACTCTAAATGTTGTTGTTATCTCTTTTGTTCTATAGCCCTGATGAAGTTCTGAAACTCAGGTCGAAACGCCGGTATAAAATAAATAAATATGGTTTAGTTTATTTATGTTGTTCTTTGCTGACCGCACCTCCCGACAAACTTCTCCAATTATATATATACATATATATAAAAAATTAAAAGTACAATAACTGTTAATAGAAAAAATAATAATTATATATAAAATGTTAGAACGATAAATACAACAATATTGATATAAATAATGAGGAAGGAAGAAGGAAAAATAAATAATTATTTGGAGGTTATGAATGGGAGAGGGTAAGCAGCTGGAAAAACAATTTACTAGAAGGGTACGAGGAAGAAAAATCAAAAAGTTTTTTTCCCAATTTCAATCGAATTCCATAACAATTAAATTAAATATTTCAGTTTTCCAATTATATTATTAAAATGTATTAGTACTAAGGAGGTACGCCCCTATCCTAACAGTGGATCAACCCAAATAATATAAATTACAAATCAGATTGTTGGGGAATGTAAAATAAAATATAACACGGTGACCACCACTTTTTTAAATAATAGAGAGATGAGATGTGTTCAGTAATTTTGTTTTGTAGTATTATTTAGTAGTATTTTTTTTTCGAAATTTTACTTACCCACTATTTTGAGTTTTACCCAATTTAATGGGTCAATTGATTCATTCATGGATTCATTGCATTTATGATCTTTTCACTTGCTATTGAAATTGTTTTAACTAAACACAATTTTTTTGTTTTAGTTTTCTTTCACAATACTGTTTCGAGAAAATAATTTTACAATAATACAATACTTAAATATATGTATTTGAGTAAAACGTTTTTTCATGATTATCGCAGTTTTACGTAGGGTATCAAATCCATAATTTACAAACGTTTTGAGTTTTCCAAATTATTATAAGGGAGAGGAGGAAATAGGAGGCTCTCTCTATTCTTGTAGTATCCCTGGTTTCGTTACTTCATTTTTATTATTATAGGTTGGCGGTCATACAATTATTTATTTTTACTTTCAATGATTTGTATTATGCTAAATTTAGATTATATTTTTCCTCGAGATAACTTTGATATTATATCTTACAATAGTTTTAATATTTGTTAAAATTAACCAGTGATTTAAACTTGTTAATATTTTTGAATTACCTGAAATTCGTGACCGCAACATTTTGGCGGAAAACAATTGATCTTTATAACTAACAAGTGGTGATGAATATTGTTATTTTTAATATTAACTTTGGAATAGAAGATGAAGATACACTCCAGTAAGTAGTAAATGCTATTTCGGCTGTAAGAGGATAATAGAACTAACGTAAGTGCTATTTAGGTTTCTAACCCTCCACTAAGTTACCCTAGTCGGGCCGATGTTCCTATTGTACATTGCACGTGTCTATGATGACCTACAACGATGACTAATACATTGTAATCTATATCTACTCACTGGGGATTTACACCAATGTAATAATTTATTTTCAAAAACTAACAAAAACGTTTTTATGTTACTGACAATGCCAAATATTTTACGATAAACAACAGTTTTAATATTTTAGCAACATATTAATTTAAAATCAATAAGTGACGCATAAAATGTTTTTACATTCACACATGGAATATGTATTAAGAAAAACTATTGTGACCGCGCAAAATTTCGAATTTCAGGTTTCGACGGAAATTCAAGTTTTAAGTATACGATGTCTCAATAATCTAACCTCGCAAAATAGTCTGTGTCTGTGTATGTAGTCAAATCAATAACGATATATTTAAGAGAGATATATATCTGGGAAATGATAGCAACTTTATTCTATAAATCTACCAACCAGAAGTGCCAGTTTATAGAATAGATTTTGATTTTTATTGGAAGAAGTAGCCTGTAGGAAGATAGTCTGGTTGGCGGTTAATAAAGGTAACAAAATATTAGAAAAAACTATTTATTTTTAACCAACGTTTCAGCTGACTTTGCATGGCTTCGTCAGGGCTAATTGAAAGCAAGATGAAAACATTGTTAGAAATGATAGTACATTAAAATCAATATACAGAGAAAAAGAGAAAATATGTAAAAAAAAAGGTTTGTTTTTTTAAAATATATTAAAGAAATAGTTATAAGCTTAAGTTAAAGAAGTATAAATATATGTGCATTGGAAACTAGTTACTAATAAATATAGCCTTGTTTCATAATAAAGTACAAACTAATACTAATATAATAATAAAAGTCTTGTAGATTTATCTAAATTCAATTACAAAGACTTGTACAATAGTAAATTGTACTTTAGTATTTTTAATTCCTGTAATATCACTAATAGTCATCCCTATCATGAAAAAAATAAGTATTAGTTTTATTACTACACTAGTTTCTACACGTGTACTATCTACTAATACTATTAGCTTTCATTATGAAACAGGACTCAGAGCCTTTCTTTCTTGATTGAAAGAAGGAACAGTAATAAGCTGTGAAGTTTTTGAAGTATCCTGTGTCCATATAATCTAGCCTCGCAAAATGGTCTGTGTCTGTGGTCAAATCAAAAACGAAAAGTATTACAAATGGGAATTATCTATTTAAGAGGCGTATATGAAAATATCTCATATATCTGGGAAGTGACCGCAACTTTTCGTCATAAATCAAGATTCAATGCTGATACTACCCATCGCTGTCAAGAAGCATCTGGCCTGTGACCTCCCCGCCCCCTGAAATTTACAAAATCAGTTTTTATGAAATCCTCCCACTTATACTTCGGTCTACCTCTCGAACGTTTACCCGTCAGTTTAATGCGAGAGAAAACCTCTTGCAGTTTGATTTCAGTTTTAAAGGCACAGTATTGAAGGGCAAATGTTTATGAATCGTAAATCCGTATCATAAATTTAAAGAAAATTCTATGCTGAAAAAATAATTCAAAATTGAATGCTATTTTAGTATGCAATTTTCTTTTGTTTAATACCCCTTATTTTCCTTTTTTTTTTGTTTTAAATTCACATAAAATATCTCTAGATCCGGGATCAATCAAGACACCAATTTAAGAGATAAGATTAACAACCAATGCAATGCGTATTTTATAAGGTTAGTTAAGTTGACAGGATTATCAGCCGTAAAGGATGCTCAACCCAACTTATAAGGAATTGGTTATAACTCAATATTAATTCAATAAATAAATAAAAAATACATCGTAATTGCATGTACACTGGTCTTGTTTTGCAAAACTTTTAAAGTATTGTAAAGTACCACATATCACTCTTCATTAGCTACTTACTCAACGATTCTGTTTGTCACCCAACATTTCTATACTAAACGTCTAGCTCATTTCAATTTCCCCCTGTCGGAGCGATCCCTCCCCGTTCTTTGTACCCCACTGCCAGCGGGTAGCCCAGAGCCAATACTGTAATCCCTGCCTTTAGCGGACTCTGCCCAACCCCTTAAAATGTCATGTGGTAAAATAGTAGCACTAAATATGTATGTATATATATATATTGACTTTCCTCTGTATATATTGTATTTGTTTAATACATTAAATTGTGAGGTAGGAAAAAAAATATAAACAATACCTATCCCACTAGGCCACTACATGGCAGAAACCTCTAAACAAAGACTGGAGGGAGCGAGGGTAGTAAAGATTCATGTTAAAACGCGTTGTTTTGCTTTCCTGAAACGGGAAAATAGACAATATGTTACATAAAAATCATTTTTGTTACCGTTTCCTGAATTTATTTTAAAAAGTATATTTTCTCATATTAATTAAGTATATTTTCTTATAATACATCACATTATGTTTCATATTCTATTCGTTGATTTGAGCTATTTTTTTTCATTGAATTCTATGGCTAGTTAAGGTTTGCTACACCCTACAAGTTCCTCAGGATTCGTTGGTACAATTCAAGTACACGTGAACAAAACATATTTTGCTATAAACATTGTGATAAACTTTCATATTTTTTTGTCTAAATACAGTTTGGTTTCTCCTCTTGGTTTTTTTTTCACTAATAAAGGAATATTTAATGATGCGTTTATTGTCACCAGTAGATTCAATATGAAAAGTCTGTGAAGTAATAAACACCAATAAGTCGTCCGGAATTCATTGTAATATACCAACACTATGCATCTGAATCCGGAATCTGAATTTTTCTTTGAAAAGGATAGCTATGAAGGGATTCTAATGTTTTTGGCACCAAAGAAGGCGAAGGCCCCTGCAAAGAGATAATAACACCGAACTCACAGTTCACATACTCTTATTTATCCAATTTCTCTCGTATCCTGGAACAGACTATCGATTATTTAGCATTTTGGTCCAAAAACGCTCTTCTTCAAGAAACGATTTGGAGGTCCTAGGCTAATTGTGGATCGAGAACAATCTTAATATACGGATTGTATCAGATTTTGAACTGATTCATTATCAGTACAGATTGCACCATATTTTTATGGCCAATGTTTTTTCACTATCCCCTATTAATCATCAATCAATCAGTTACTAATCAATCACTCACTCTCTTCCGTCGGTGACTGATCTATTAAGTTTCAGGATGAGTAATACCCACTTGATTGTGACTAATATTGTATTTAGTAATCACTACTGATATCTTTATTTTTTTATTTTATTTTATTTTTTTGGTCGAATGCTGACTAATGCATATGATAATATAAGATACATGATAGGGATATAAAAAAATCAGGAATATACATTATTCAGAAAATTTATTTTAATTACTACAATATGATTAATGAAAACATTAAAATACAGGTGCCTTTCAGAAAAAAGAAATTATTTTTTACTTTAAATAGTTATGTTATGTTAATTTTAACATTTAAAAAGTAATGATTAAAAATGTAAAGATGGGAGAGGACAGATTGAAATTTCGTATTCAAAGAGTGAGTAAAAGAAGGGGCGTAGGAAGATAAAGGGTTTAGGGAGTTTTATTTTTATTTGTCACGAAGAGATTGACATTAAGGAAAATGCGAAGAAATATAAATGATGAGGTTAAAGCCCCATTGACAAACACCAGGGGACCCCGAAAATGTAATCGGTGGAATAATTCAGTTTAATCTGAAGAAGTTTCATATGTTAGGAAACCATTGGTAAAATGTGAGAAAATAAGGTCAAGGGTGTTGTAGTACAGTTCAAATTGTAATGGAGAGAACGAGAGGTTCCACTAAATAATTTTGAAAATAAATTTTTCTTAACTCACTCTTACTCCAAAACTCTGGGCAAAGGTTCGAGTCCCGGTGTGTATATATCGAGCAGACATAATAATACTATTATATCAGCACGGGAATCGATCATGGGTATCATGTGGTACATGTAGCCTCTATAAGTTGTTACTTAGTCCAGCATTGTTTTGGGCATGGTTTCTGACCACAATAAATGTTATTGCCGCTCAGATTTATATACTAAACATTCATTTTTTTCTACCGCACCAAATAATTCATAAATCCAAGAACTAAACCATGAATTTCTATATATATATA
>NW_027112014.1:1854260-1873435 GCF_000696795.3 Halyomorpha halys
TATATCATTACTGAAATTTACAACTGTACATAATAATAAATACAGTAAATTGCGCCTAACTATGTACTCTATTATGACTTGAAACTAAATACAAATTTATAATAAGAAAAAATCAAAAAAACAAATACAATGCTATAAGTAAGTACAATTCAAGTTAGAAAGGATAATTAGAAGAGCAGTTGAACAAAGTTGTGAAGGAGTTCCCCAGGGTGCAATGCTACGGTCCCATCCCTCCTATGTTATTGTCAACCACTCACACCCCTAACACGCTAACTGCATATCTAATCACAGACTTCATCAACTTCAGGCTACGATTTTGTTTTTCAGTTAATTGGCTTCTACTTTAATGGCTGTTACAGTAATAGCAAGCGGCCTTGTATAACTGGAATATGACAATAATAGTTCTTCGTTGGAACATTACAGTCGCAGTCATAATTAAAACACGATTTATTATCATACTGTTCCCTTAACCTTTTGATGTTCAAGTGGAAATGAGATCGGTCGCGTCTAATAGATAAAATCTAAATCTTTAGTATATAATAATTATGAGAACAACTTTATATCCAAACCACATAATAAGTCTTTTATAAACTAGGTTAAACATTAGCCTGTTTAAATTTCACAAAAATCACTTTCTGTTTATTAAATATAATTTTTTTATCTTAATTGCCCCCAAAAAATGTACTTTTTAAATCTAACTATTTGACTAACAACAAAACACTTATTTAATTATTATATTATTATAAAATTATTTCAATAACTATCATCGTTCATAGGGAAGTGGCTAAAATAAACTTTTTGCAGTCCCTTAGCAATATAATCCCACGTAATTGCCGTGGTGTCGTTAGAACACCACAACCATATTAATTACAATTGATTTAATATATTAAAATATTAATTATTTATTACACTGATTGTTTGAGAGTGGTTTATTTTATTATTAACACAATAATCTATTGCCTCACTTCTACTCTCAACTATTTATTTCAAAACATCTCCAACGTTTCGGACCTTAGGGCAATCTCAAGGAAAGAACCTATAAAATTGGTTTTCATATAATCAATACATTATTTCCTCACACAATACTAATGTTTTTGAATATACCTTGATCATTGATGTCACATATCCTTAAAATATATCTTTTATAGGCTAATTGTCCATGTCATATCTTTAAAACAAAATAAATATTAAAATAATATCATAACACTATTCTTAAATTTATTATTCAATTTCAACTGAAAACTATTCCACACAAAATTTTGTCTTTCTTTGACCTTACTAACAACACTAACAACAAAACCTATCTTAAACAGGTTTGGATTCTGTTATCACTTAATCACCAAGTTCAATTTATTTGCAATTTAATTAACGTTCTTGTTGCTATAACTAAACATTATTTAAAAACATAAATACTGTATTTTTTATTATATACATACTTTTTCATACATGCACCTCCCTTTAAAAATAATGTTTAGAACTTTTGCGATATTATTTTAATATTTATTTTTAATTTTTAATGATATGACATGGGAAAATAGCCAGCAAAAGAGACAATTTAAGATTATGTGGCATCAAAGATTAAGGTATATTAAAAAACAAATTTTATAGTTTGGTCCTTGAGAATGGCCTGAGAGCCGAAACGTTGATCAATCAATTGATGTTTGTGTTAGTAATAAAATAAATTAAAAGATTTTTGTGAACCTCGTGTTCGCAATATCTTTCCATGCAAAATTTTGAGAAATATTAATATATTTTATCCTTTTATTGAATTAAAAATATATTTATTATTGTTTTAAAAGATCCTTTTCATGAAGGAAAATGGTGAAAGTAGAAGAATTTCTATTCAGGTTGAGAGGCTTAGATTGAATGTGGATACAATGTAATCATTTAGGTCAATAAATTACATACTAATTTAAGTAACCTGAATAAGATATATGAAAATTATAAACTCTAGATTCAATTAAAAAATGTAAATTGAATAATTTTAACAATTACCTATCCCTACTGTTTTTATTATAAATATTTTTAAATCAGAGGAAGGAAATTCGTAATAAAAATGAACTCCATAAAAATCTATTAAAGTTAATGAAGTGCATGCAGCAAATGCAGCAATTTCAAAAGTAGGAAAGTTTGTACATTGAAGCATTGATTTCAAAATTTGAATTTAATCTTACGATGGGATAAATTAATTAGATACATGAATTTATTCTGGATTTTCTTTTTAGGAAGCTTAATTATATTATTTTTTTTAAATTGCTGAGGTGAAAAAACTTCCAGATATAATATAAACTATTATTTATTTTACTTTTACAACGTTTCTGGATAATTATCCTGTACTCATGGCATGCACCATTGTAATCCTAAAATTAAGTTGTTTTTTTTAATTTTAACTATGTTATATATGTATATTTAAAATGCATGTAATTATATTTACCACATATCTGTCATATTTTCAGTTCCCATATTGAAATCATGTCATCTATACAGTTGTAGTTTAATTTTTTTTTTATAGCTACAGTATTTAAATTATTGTCCTTCACAATTGGTGCATTCATCTATCTCTGTAGCACAAACCAATGCTCTATATTAGACATTATTCCTTGAAAATGAAAATGATCAGTGACAGTTTGGATTTTTTTTTTGGGGGGGGGAGGGGATAATTATTGTTTAAGTGGTATTTATTTTATAGAAGATAAAAAATTGATAAGATCTGTCACAAATCATGGGCATTAGTTATAAGTGTTCAAATATTCATTCAAACAATACATACAGAAATAGAAGAACAAAATAAAAAATATTTAAATGATAACAATAGTACTCACGGAACTAAAAGAAAAAATAATCTAAAATAATAATAATACAGAAATATATAAATAAAAGAAAATTCGTACCTATATTCAATATTCACATTCTTCCTGGGGAACTCCAAGCCAAGCCTTGTCACCCCCGCGTGGAAGGCAAGGCACGCCTCCCATGGCTACTATCTCAGCCGCGTCCCTGGCATTGATGATTCGTTACAGGAATATGAAAATTAAATAAGTCGAAAAATACCAAATATAAATTGTAGAAAGGAAATCATTACTGTTTTAATTCAAATTTATAGTTGAATAGAGATCCAATTGTAAACCAAACAACTTGTACATAATAAAAATGATAAATGAGATCATTTAATTATATTCAATATGTGGAATTCCTATTAAGGTTTTGAACAAAAAAGAGCCTGTAGATATTTATTCAATTTAGAAGTCATCTGGACGTGATATTCATGGGAGTCAGGAATGTTAATTGTTCCCGGTCATCAATAATTGTCTATTCATAATCACAAGACGCCAATCTGTAACAATAAACATCTGTTTTCTGAAATTTCTTTGTCTATTGACGTCATATAACGACAATGAAGCCCATTATTCGTGTCCTTGAGAGAGTATTTTATGGGAATTAATTTTAAAACTACGGGTTCCAACTAGAAAATAGACACCTTATTCATACAGCATTCCGGGTGGGAATTTTTTTTTCTAATTGAACAATAACTTTTACTAATGAAAAATACACATAGAAATAGTAATTTAATAATTAACATACTGCCTTTACAGCTTAGAAACATAATATTCAAAATTAATTAGAAATTCTAAATGAAAAGAATAAAAGATTCCAAATAATGTTTGGCTAGGAAATTAATACAAACAAAATATATTGAAGAAAGAAAAATAACTTCTTGTAATACAGTCGTTTCACGCTTTAGAAATGAGAAAATGTGCAAGGTTTCACATAACACATATCAGAATGCAACGGTCTTTCATGATTATTGACGGATAGAAAAAGGTAATCATAAAAGCAATTATGTTATAATATAAGCATGATATAATTCCTTAGCTTGATTACATTTGTATCGATTATAAATATAATATAGCAAAATAATTAATAGCACCGCAAAATATTGAAAAAAAAAATATTACTCAAAGAGGTCTTCAAATAAGAAGCATGTAATCTTTAAACCAAATATTCAGCATTTCTCATATGTACGCTTTTCAAAAATCTCAATTTTTAATTTATAAGCATCTTTCATAATTATCTAAATATTAGATTGGATACTTCAATCAAATTAAAAATAAACATGATCAATACACACAAAAATATATTTGTTGAAGGATCTTGAAGTTTAGTCAATAATAAACAACTATATTTTGAGACGATTGAGATTTATTGTTCTCATATTAATGCTCTATGAATATGTAAAATTAAAAAAAAACTATTTCCTTAACTAATTATTAAGCCGTAAAATCATGAAAAATCGTCGAACAATAGTTTTTTTATTACTCAAAAATCATTAACATTAAAAAGTGATCAATTATTGAGAGAAATGCCTTATTCGGCTATGCTGCCCAAATACATCGGATTGCTAGAACATCCAGCATACTTATTAATCCATGATTGAATATAAATATAAACACCGACATATATTAACAAAGAAACAATGTTTTTTTTTGTAATTTAAAATTAATTATATTTCTTTAACAATTTTATGTTATTTCTTTTTTTTTTTCCTCCTTCCCCATCTCAAACGAAGTTATATTGCGTTTTCCTTATTCATTCCTTCCCTCTATTTTTTCTCAACACTATCTACGCTATTTTTTTTTTTTTTTTTCACTCTCCACCCTTCTCCAGTTACTCGCAACATACGTTCAAACCATTAAACGATTCAACATAAACTATACGATATTAATCAATAAATAGAAATGTAGAATCAGATAAAAAATAAAGTAGTCACGGTAGTAGAAAAATTAAAAAACAAATACATGAGATAATAAATAAATATGTAAATTTAACTGTAAAATGAAACAAAGAGTTCAACGGGTAAACGACTTGAGTACCTCAACAACCACAAAACTGCTCGAACAAACTGAAAAAATTTGGCAAACTGAAAATATTTTTGTTTTCAAAAAATATCCAGTACTGATCAACTTTCAAAGATAATAACATTTCAGATAAGTCTTATTTGAAATCGATTTTAAAAACTAGAAAAATAAAATGTTGCTTGATAAAGACAAATGAGCAATGAGCCGCTGTCGTTTGGACAACCAGATAGCAGGCACAGCATCAGGATCGTATAACGTTGATATGTATCCATTTCTCTCTAAATAAAACAAGGTAGATTGAGATTATTTAAATATATTTTCAAAAATGAAAAAAAAACTGTTTTTTTAACATCGACAGTGCAAAGTGGTGTACTTTAAAACCTCTAAATAAAAATATTTAAATTACAATGGTCACTATGATGTAGTTTTGTTCTAGTAGTACAAGAGCCCAAGAGAAGAAAAAAGGCAGTTATCTCACCCCAATTAATAGTTAGAACTATTATTAACATCAAAAATATTGAATTTGATTTTCTTTTCATTAAGAGTTTCATCTATCAAAAAAAAAAAAGAAGAAATTAATAACATATTTAAGACAACAAAAAAAATCTGCGAAATCAGATTTAAGGAATTTGGTATTACTTAAACATCAATTCCAAAATAGTGTCAAATACTACTTACTAGTACAAGAGCCCAAGAGTAGAAAAAAGGCAGTTATCTCTCCCCAATTTTTAATTACTTTAATGAAAACTATGTATAATTACCAGTCAAAACTGATGAGTCTGCCAAGTATAGTTAGGGGGAATAAAAAATGGCGGCTGTTTCAAAACCTTAAAAAAAAACATTAATTTTTCATTTGGACCTCTATATCTTAAAAACTACCAACAACACTAGAAAATCTAAGAGAACATTATTTAAAGGAGAGTAAATTTGCTGAAATATTAGCCCTAAATGAGCTATTTACGTCCAATAGATCTCGAGATATACCTTTTTAAAAAGCAAAATTTCTTAAAAATCGACTGAAAGATTATTAGTTAGTTAATTTATTTTGAGAAATCTATATCTCAACTTTTGTATGATCATATAGTTTTCATGATATTTGCTAAAATAAATTGATTTATAGGTGTTCAGACAATAAGTTTGATTTATGAAAAACTTTCAGAACCATTGGACGTACAGATTTCTGCCAGCACTCAAATTAAAGCTAGTTAAATTTACCACAAAATAGTTAATAACGTTTATCTTTGTAGGAGTGGTAGTTTTTATGATATTTGACAAAATAAACTCACAAAATGTTAATTCTAGTTGTTCGTATAAAATGTTGGATTTAAAAAAAAATATATCTCTAGATCCATAAGACGTACATATGTCTGCCAACACTCAAAATAAAGGAAATTTAACTTACTATAAAGTAGTTTATGACACTTATCTTCGAAAGGGTAGTACTTTTTATGATATTCATATATGAATATAAATTTGGCCAATGAAAATTTGTCCGAACAAATATAAATCAATTTATTTTAGCAAATTTTATGTAAACTATTACTTCTACGAAGAAAAACATCATAAACTACTTTATAGCTCATTAAACTAGCTTTAATTTGAGAACTAATAGACATTTGTACGTCAAACGGTTTTTGATATATAAAACTTTCGATATAAATTCATTAACTACTGATCTTTCAGTACGTCCCATACAACATTTTTATGAAATGTTAAAAAGCTTTATCTCGTAAATTATTTGGCGTAAATAAATCTATTAGGGCTCATATTTTAGCAAATTTACTCTTCTTTAAATGACGTTCTCTTAGATTTTCTTGTGTTGTTTTTAAGATATAGAGCTCCGAATGAAAAATTAATTTTTTATATCGCTTTGAAACAACCACCATTTTTTATTCCCCCTACCTATACTTGGCAGACTCATCAATTCTGAGTATTAATTATACATATATTTCATTAAAGTAATCAAAAATTGGGGTGAGATCAAAAAATTTGCTGCTCGGATTTGAGAGCCCCTCCGAGGGCACACCCAGCCTCTGCAAAGTGAGTACTTTTTAATTAGGATTAAAACCTCTTTATAAGTATTATAGGCCAAAATATTTTATCGAACGAATTCAGGAAAGATTGTACCTATACATGTATAAACATTGTATTTTTTCCCCTTATATTCTTATTTCATTAATTGAAAGATTATTCAAAGTAAACCACAATAGATCGTATTCGTCCCTCTCCTTCCAGTTAGCTCGGGTTCATCAAGGTAGTATCGTTGGTCCTATCTTCTAAACAAAATATACAGCTGACATCACAACCCAATCCCATACTCTCATCACCATGGATGCCGAAAACACATGTGTGCTTCTAGTGAATAATGGTGCATGCATTGCATCTCAAACTATCCAATCCCATAAAACAACCCTTGAACAATTGGGTAAACTGAAGGATTAAAATAAATCACAACAAACCTATCTTGATAAATCACAATATCCTGTAATATTAATAATAAAAATCACAATAATAGTAATAAAATAATAACAATAATTATAATAGTAATAAAAATCACAATATCCTATAATAGTATCCTATTTCCAAGTCCAACAGATCTGCACCATCTGCATCTGGACAAACGATTAACTTGGAATTCCCATATAAGTCTTAGAAGACGGGAAATTATACGTCGGGTCCAACTGTTAGAATGATCTAAACGCACAATTAATTACTAAAACTCATTTACATGACTATAGTTAGGCCTACCTGAACTTGTGGAACTTTGAGGCTCCACTAAAATCATATAATTCCTCTTGTATCATTCTTTACAATCCAAAATCCACACAATACAGACCCAAAAAAGTTCCTCCCAACCCTTCCATAATAAACTCCTTCCATTGTACCTAAACCTCGACACGTACTAACGTGGAAATGTTATTCGAGTGATATCAATGGGTACCCTCATCAAAAAGTTTTCATTTTATTCTTGATTATTGCATTTACTCATGTTTTTAGCTTAAAAGTAGTTGACAATTTCAATAAATAAATAAAACAAAATATTTGGTTCAGTTTAAAGTTGTGATTCAATAAGATATAGCGTACATATTTCTATTGCAGCTCTGTATTACTGTGCTGTCAGATTAAAGAGACTCTGCTGTATTTCTACCTTCACGGTAAAAACACGAAACCGATAAAAATAAAATATATAAAAAAACGCTAAAAACCAAGCCGGTAAGAAGACAATAATAATAAAATAAAAAATTTACCTGTGTTTGTTTAATATTTTCAATATACGGATCCAGATAAGACACGTTCAGCGGCGCAGTCATTGACTGGTTAAGGTGACTCTTTGCCGAAGAAAACCTCGGTAGTGGGAGTCATATTGATAACATGAGCTATCTCCTCTTGTATTGTTCTAGATATATCGCTCTCTGAGTCACTGCTCCTGCTCTCTGATCTTCTGGGAGGTCTCTGCAGTTCGGCGCCTCTCCCGATGAAGAGGAATAGCGGCCACTCCTTCAGCTGGGAAGCCTTCACCAGGTCTAAGTGAGTAGCAAATAGTTTTAATATTAAATGCCTTACATGCAACTAATTTATATCCATGATTTCAGAATGATTCATTCATTAATTATTTTAAGTAGTTGGAGCATCTATGATGGGACTTATATAGTATAGAGATCTTGTTTTTACCTAACAAGTTAGCACCTGATATTCTACCTCTAGAGACCAAATTGATATCCACCAATAGTTGAAAATTTGTTGTTTCTTCCATCGGTACTGGATTGACTACGGCAATGGTTACCAATAACCCAGTGTATTATGATCCCAACTTAGTATCCCGGGCTCTTAAAATCCGATTCCTGTTTTCTTACTAATTTTGCCATTCGTTTTATTCAAAATGATTACTAAGGATACTTCGTAATTGCTAATATTCTACATAGCCGACTATTTTCAATATATATGGTTTATTGATGGTCCTGTGGGTGTTATGCTACAAAGCCCTTAAATCTTCCTCAATAAAGAATCTACCTAACGTGAAAAGAATTTTTGAAACCGGTAGTTTCTAAAATTATGATGTTACAGAACTAATCCTGTAACTTTAATGATTTAATAAATAAATTAAAAATAAAACAAAGCCATATTATTATTTTTTTTTTTTTAATATTTTCACAAAACCCTTATACGAAAGAAACCCATAGTTTATTTGACAAGTGACGGTAATGTAATGTATTAGGATATCTCGTTAAACAGATTGGTGATTTGTCAATAAATAATAAAACTTAGTATAGTAGTTCTGGGTGCCTTCCAGCAAAATTGAAATCTCTTTTGAAAATACAGTCAAATCCTTTCTATATGTTTACACGTACGGAATATAATTGTGAGGGGGCGTTATAAGTAGGGGAAGCCAGGCGATGTCTATACCTAGTTTAATTAATTGAAGATAACTTTAACAAAACACTTACTTGACAAACGCTCTAAACTTCCCATTCACTACAAAAAATTAGTATACACTACAATAATCAGACCAATTTGGACAAAATGAGCTCTGGGGCTCCACCAAACCATAAAATTCTTCCCGCATCCAATCGTTACAATCCAAAATCCTACGTAAAATCCTTGATGCTCCTTATTACGTCACAAATAAACTCATTCACAAAGACCTTAACATCCCATTCGTTGCAGATTTGACCCAAAACAGATATGCGCCATCCTAGCCCATTAATTCTTAATCTTTCATCCTTAACAATCCCTGATAATCCTCCGAGGCGTCTGAAAAGAAGATGGCCACGAGACCTTCTAGTTTAAATTACTGTTTGAAGTACCACCAATGGGTGGTTCCTTCCCAAGATTTTCAAGTGCATATGAAACATACAACGTATTTACCTATATTACCTTGTATAATTTTGTACAGTTGTAAATTACAATAAATAAATAATTAAAGAAAAAAAAAACTTTAACAATATGTTGAAGGAGCTATGCAATATCATTCCATCAATTGGAACGGGGGGTTTATTTCTTAGTCGGATTTTATAATGAAATATTTTTTTTCAATTTTCAGGTATTAGCATTTTATATATGAACTGATTGCCTTTGGCTACAAGGTGAACTAATGTGAGAGCTCGATTGCGAATTTTTTGTCGTTAGTGAATTTTAAGGGAATGGCTTTAACTTGCAGCATGACGTCGCTCTTAGCAGCCTTGGAACTGCAGCGGCGCCGGTTTGAATCCGGCCTAGGTAGGCTTACTATAATTTTACGATGAACCGAAAGAATAATGGGCCTTCTCACTCTATAGTAGATTGGTAACCCATATTTTGTTTCCTAAGTTGGAGAACATAAGGAAAATGAATTTTTTAAAGATTTCTTTCTTCCAAGCCTTATAGTATCAAGAACAGTTAATTTTAAAAATTTGTTTTTTCTTATAAATGGCCATGTACCGATGCAAGAACATGTATATGTAGTAGACAGGTTGTCTTTGAACTCTTTAGTATTTTTATTCCTATGCATCAGGACAAAGAGGAACCAATCCAAGTAATTGACTATCGGGGAGCAACGCTCCCCCGGACTCCCGAGTTCAGAACAAGACACACTCACACAACAGAACTGTACACTTTTCTCATATGCATTATCCAACATAAAAAAAAAATACATCAAAGAAACTTAGTGAAGAGCTTCTGATTTGAACTGAATGGACGGATACCATGAAAACTATGTACTTCAATTTTACTTTTATTTTAATGGACTACCTACAAACTTAAATTTTTTCAGATGATTACTCGGTCAATATGTTTTTTGAATTGGTATCTAAATCACAGAGCACCCCATTATGACTCTCAGAAATTATTATCCGTCAATTTTTATTTATTTATTTTTACTTTTTGATTATTATCATGATTTCTAAAAAAATATTTATTGTAGATTTCTAAAAACTTATTTATTAAAAAAAGTATTTATTGTAATTCACACACGAGGCTTAATTGGAATCTCCATACTAGATTGAAATAAAAAGAAACCTCTCGTAGATTCTGATTACTACAACATTTACATGATAAACGCTCTAAACTACTTAAAGAGGTTTGAAAAAAAAAAAAAACTTGTTTACAACAAAAAACTCTCTCATAGACTAGTAATCAGACCAATATAAACATACGGAATTTAGCTTTAGGGCTTCACCAAACCATCAAATTCCTCCCGTATCCAATCCTTACAATCCAAAATCCTTCGTAAAATCATTGATGACGCCATATTAGGTCACAAATAAACTTATCCATAGAGACCTCTACATCACATTTGTTGCAAATTTGGCCCGAAACAGATATATCTCCTTTTATTCCAAAATCTTTACTCTCCCCCCCCCCCACAACCCACTAGTTCTTAATCCCTCATCCTTGATAATCCTTCGAGGCGTCAGAAAAGAAGATGGCCAAGGGATCTTCTAATTTACAGCAATGATTGAAGTACCACCATTATTGAGTGATTCCCTCCCAAGATTGTCATATGTTCGGAAACATTTAATAATTGTATTTTTTTTTTTTTATGCATTTGTAAATTTCAATAAATAAGATAAAAAAAGTTAGTCACTGAGGATTAATTAAATAATTAACCATTGTAAATAATTCAATTTTCATTCCTATATTATCGAACAATTGAATGATTCATTCATAATTATTATATTTCTATCCCAGAATAGTTTGATAGTGCTCCCTTGAAAACAGTTTCAACCAGATAACTTATTCGAATTAGTAAATATACATTTAGGAATTCTAATAATAGTTCTAATCTAGTTTTTTTCTCTGACGAGAGAAGTAGCTTATGAATAATAATTTTATATTTTCAGGAATCGTGTTTTTTTTATTGTTCATTTTTTATTTATTTTTATTGTTCATTGTAAATAATATATATATGCAATATAACAGATTGCAAGCATTGCATGTGCACATTTGAACAATGGAAAATCGTAAAAGAAAAAAAAATTAATATAAAGAATAAACAGCAAACTTAGGTATACATATTTGTCGAAATGAAATAATCTACTAGCAGTACAAGTATCATATTATAAAAATAACGAGTTAGAAGTGGGGCGGAATCCCAATTACAATTACTAGGAAAAACACAAAATTATATTTTATATGAATAAATAATGAATATTTATTCCACTATTTCCTCAGTAAACAATAATGAAAATAGATTGAAGCACTAAAAAAAAAATGCTCCAACAACATTAAATACAATGACAATGCAAATAGTAATAGTCCTTATTTTCAAGGTTATTAAGGGCCTGTAATAAATACAAAATAACCTATTAGATTAAGTTGACATTTTTTATTTTATTTTGTAAGCCCTTTCACTCATTGAGATTTTATTATTTGTTTTTGGACCTGTCAATTTGTGTTTTAACATATTTATTCCCTTAACTTATTTATTCATTAAATTATTTATTTAAACTTATTTATCCGTTTAAGTATTTCTTTTAACTAACTTTTTGTTTTTTTAAATCTATATATTAGTTTTTTTTAATTTATTCATTTTTTTTTTTGTATACTGATCTACTGCTGAGACTATTATGTCTTTGGTTTGATTTTGAATGACTATCTAATGATAAATTCGTTTAATGGATCCAACTTGGGTAGCGGATTAATGGAGAAGGGAGGTCTGAGAGAGTGAGATGGAAAGAATAAAATTGTCAATTAAATGAAATAAAATTCAAATATTTGTATTTAGTGTGTAGACGAGTATTGATTGTAAAAGGAAGAGGTGGAAAAAAATCGTTGTTATATCATGTAAATATATTTATTGTATATATGTACGATCATGAATAGATTGGTATGTAGCAATCTAATGTTTTTGGGCAGCATGGCTAAATAAAGCATTTCTCTATTCTAGATAGATCTCGTTTAGTTAAAGTTTTCTAAAATTAGACTAATAAAATTTATTTATAGTTAACCAACGTTTTTCCCACTCAGCAGGTATTCGTCATGACAGTCAGGTTGAATCAAAGATGGCAACTCAAAATAATAATAAAAGTTATATTACTAATAAAAATGTTTGAACAACGGTTCGTTGGACATAACATACGCAGAATTAAAATGGTTTAAAAGAACCAACCAGCATTTCAGTCCCGTTACTAGTCATTTTAGGTCTATTCTAGCAACTTTTTACTTTCAAGAACTGTACGGAGCCTGCGCAACAGGGGTTTTTCAATCCCAAAACCTTAACTGCGCATGCTCCATAAAGTTCTTGGGGGTCAAAAGTGGTTGTTACAACATACCTTTTATGTTCGGATACACAAGTGGCAAGAAATAATTATTTTAATAGAATTAAGGACAATTAAATTACAAAAAAAGATTTATAAATTAATATAAAAATTACAGATTTATAAATAATAAAGGGAGTGGATTATTAATTGAAAAAGATGGAATTAATCTCTTTGTTTTTGGCTATGATATATCATTTTATAAGTGTTATAATGAAGAATTTATTGGACAAAATATGTTGAAGCCTTCGTTAAGGCAAATAGTGTTATCACAAATGCCACCTCTGGATAAATAAATTTTAATATACAAATAAAACTTAGGAGAACTATAAAGTTTATATATGGGTCTTAAGAACATATTTCTTCTTTTTTATGGACAATACCTGATCTGTGAGATCGTTTCAAAATCACGTTTAATCGTCAGTTTATATATAACATTGAAGCTTCAATGTTTATTAACTTTCTTTTACTCAATAATTGGCCATTTTTTATTCCATCAGTAGGGGGGGGAGGCTAATGGGATTATCCACTAATAACCAATCTTTTCTAACCAGACCACTCTGTTGAGTTATCATTCAGTGTGGGTGTCAAAAAATAAATTCAATCCACCCAGGCTGAAATCGAAATATCACTGGACCCAAAATTGGCAAGGCGGTGCTTACTATTTTTCAACTTTAATTTTTGGCTAAACCTCTTTACTCTTGGTTCATACCTGAACCATTATTAATGAAGGAATAGTACTATTCAGTCTTACTACAGTGTCTGATATGTAATGTTATTACATTTTTTGATAAACTTGTCAATAATTTATTACTAGAGATATCTAAGAAGATAGCTAAAGAAAAATGAGAGGTCAGTTACATTGCTGCCTTCATGTTTTATCGTCTCCGCTGCTCGTCGCCAAGAGGTCGTAAATGTCAGAAAGGATGTTCCAAACAAAACGAAACCAGACTTAAATCCTTTTTACTTTTAGCAGCTTAGCCACGGTCAGTATACGTTTACGGGCGGTCACACTTTGTAAGGAATTTTCAATGCTTCACAGAAATTAAATTATTTTTATCAACTTTGTTTTGACAAAAAGTCAAACACCGAATACCTAAACTTAATAAGTCCACAATCTGAACAAATTTTGGCTTGTAGTTTATAAACTCTAAAAGAAACTAAACGCAGGAGGATATTTCAAATAACTAAATATTTTGTGTATAATGTGTACTTCCATAGTTTTTAACAAATAAATCGGGAGTTTAAGGAAATAGTTAAAACACCACATTTTTCGCACGAGTTCATCATTCTCAATGGTATACTTTCAAAAAAGTATTTTTAACTCCTCCCCATTAAAAAAAAAAATACGTATCCAAAAACTAAAAAAAAAAATCAATACTTTTCTTCAACTGGAATATACGTTTTTTCCCTTTCTATGTTTATTCCAAAGTCAGAGGTCACTTCAGTATGATCATCAATATTCAACATCACCATCCACCTTTTTGTTTCGAAATTTTAACGCTAAAATCGCAGAAGCTTACATATACAAAAACAAGAAGAAAAAGAAAAAATCGAGAAAAAAAATACCTATAAGTTTAAAATATCATAAGAAGGAAGAAATTAACTTAATGAAGAGGGAAGAGAAAGCGGCCTGATTGGCTTAATGAATGAGTGGATGCAGGTAATGGAGCAACCTCATTGGTCCAATTGATTGAGGAGTCGCTACAAATAGGCCAATGGGCGCCCTCGTCTCTCGCTAAATGATTCATCTTCTCCATCCAATCCATGCCAATATTTATTTATTTATTCACAGCTCTCCACTAATCCAAATCCGAGTTATTTAAAGGGATTCGTTAGTCATCTATTGTACTCCAAATTTATCAGAAACCCCTCAATATAGGACAATCACGTTAGTAGTTTTCCCCTCTGTTTGATCATAGAATACACAATTTGTGAAATTAAACCACATTATAAAAATTAAGTAATATATGTTATCGGTACAATATCTAAGTGGCATAACTGAAATAAAATTGTGTTGGGATTATTTTTGCAGAATTAAAGAAGGAGTAAATTTTGAATTTTGACTTACATTCTGTCAACTGATAATTTTGGATTTGTGACGTCATATATTCAGTTCGAGTTTTAGCTTCCCAAAGAGAGCAAAAAAAAAAAAAAGTTAAATGCAACAAATTCAAGTGATCAAAATTTACAAATAACACAATTTTAGCTATTTATTGAAGAGTAACAACAAATAATATTTTTAATCAAATTGAGGAGAACCACTGAAGTAAATTTTAGATAGAAAATATTAATTTAAGTTAGTTATATTATTAATTTAAAGAGTGAGATATTAAGAGTATTAATCTCTTTAATTTCTGTTGTAATATAACATTCACTAATAGTTCTAATTATGAAGAATTTTCCTTAAGAAGGTTAGACAATTTTTTCTCCCGTAAATTCTTTATTATTATACACTAACTACAAATGAACGTCGTAGCGTGGACATTATAGTAATATCTTCATAATAACCTGCTCTTTTAATTGTTAATAAAACTTTAATTTTTACTACTAATTTATAACTCACTTAGTTTAATCTATCTAATCTAAAATTTACTTCAGTGATTCTCCTTAATTTGGTTAAAATAATTATTTGTTGCCATTAATATCTTTCGTACATTGCTAAAGTGGTATTATAAGAAAACTATAATATACTGAATATTACATCCAGTATATTATAGTAATATCCACATAATAATTTACATAATAATAATATTCTCAGCACAATATCCTCTTAATGACCTACTCCCTTAATTATTAATAAAACTTTAATTTTTACTACTAATTTATAACTCACTTAGTTTAATCTGACTCATCTAAAATTAACTTCAATTATTCTCCTTAATTTGATTAAAATAAGTATTTCTTGTCACTCATATCTTCGGTAGATATCTAAAATTGTGTGACATACAAATTTTGATGTCTTGGATTTGTTGCATATAAACGTTCTTCATTATTAGAACCATTAGTAAATGTCATACTATAACCGAAATTAGAAATATTAATATCTACATGATTTCCTAATAATAACCCACACCCTTAATAATTTATAAAATTTTTAATTTTTAATACTGATTTATAACTCATTTTTGTATGAACTTTCTTATCTCACATTTACTTATTAATTATCCTTAATTTCTTTAAAATAATTACTTGCTGTAATTCTTATCTTCGGTACCACTGTAAAAAATTATTTGGTGGAGGATGGAATAGTTTTTTCCATTACTGCCTGATCAACTAATTCTTTGAAGTCTTCGTCGCCAATCTCGTTCAAATTCATTTTATTAATTTCTGAAAGAAATGAAATAATATAATTCACCCTTGCTAGATCCAACTGGCTCTATGTTTCGCTGCCTACTTAAACGTAGATTTGCTCTAAATTTCAGTTAAATCGGTTATCATTGGTCAGTAAAGTTAAACGCTAGATTTGAATATAAACTTTTCTAATGAAACAGGTAATTATCGATTTTAATCGAGATTTAAGAAATCGTAGATTATGGAATATTAGTGTCACCAGCCAAAAGTAGAACTGATTATGTTATAATTACAGATCAGATGTAAGTCTTCAAAACATATTTCTTTCTGTCGACTATATCAATCTTCTTTGCTTCAAGATAACCTCCATGTACAACTGCTGTTCAAGAAACAGTACTTCCTACCAAAGTAATGAACCCCTGACTCTTCATACGTCATGTACATTAGTATATCGATCTGTTTAAATTCAACTCCAGTACCCACATCACCAAAAAAATGCATTTTCCGTTCCTAAGAATTATATATAATTCTTTGCTTAATTCAACAATAAGGGTGTTTCTTTCTCTAATATGAAGAACTTGGACTGAATTCCTCGTATAATAGGCCATTGGAAGGAGAGATGTTATGGCAGCCTGTTTAGGAATAATCCTCTTCGGTCCGATGTTTACTCAACCACATCCTGCCTCTTCCAAGCGACAGGCTAATATTTAACAAGGTAAAGAAACTGAGCTAGTCCCAGATCACAATACCTATCTGTCCCATCGCAGGTTTGGCGATAAGGGGAGCTAATTATTGAATTTCAACAAAAATATTGTTATAGTCATGACCATTAAAATGTGTCATCATGAATATTTTCAATGGAAACTTTGGCCTATGTAAATAAACATCAAAACTAAAAGAAAATCCTCACGTTTCATGAAGGATGTTATCTGTTATCTGACTTCTTTAAGTACATAATTTTTAAAAAGTTCCAAGGTGTGGAAATAAAAGTAATACACGGTAATGAGTAACGGTAATGAGTATAAAATAAAAATTAAAGAACATAAAAACTATTCAAGGTTCAATAAAACTATTCAAGGTTCAATAAAAGTGAGAAAAACAGAAAAAAAATATTGACTAGATGTAACAATGTATCGACCTGAACAACCCTTATGGGTTATTTTTATAGAGTTAACGTATTAATTTATTTGTTTTCACTGTTTAAATGTCGTAGCATGGACTGATCCCTATTTTGTTCCTTAATCTTTTTTTTTTATTTGTTTGCTCTGCCCACTACCTATCTATTTCTGACTTTCGGGAAAAGGGGAAAGGAAAAGGGTTATCCCAAAGTGAACTAACTGGAGTGGGAGGGTCGGGATTTTATTTTGTTGGACAACTGCAAAACAAAAGTCAACCCGTCCAGCACGGAATCGTATCAGCCCACTGCGCTTTCAAGGTTGCTAGTGACGCCTTAACAGACTTATATTGTAAATAGAAATGATTGTCCTTAAGATGTTATTTTACTTAGACATTAATTTTGTTTTTTATTTATTTAATTACCTTTTTTTTATTTTCTCTTCCTTTTCTAATTGTGTTATCATTTAATTTACATATTCGTAAATATGGTATGAATTAGCTCTATGATCCCCATTTCCATTGTCTTTTTTTTATCCCCCTCCCTCGCCATTTCTGACATAGTATCAAAAATCAACAATTCTTTTACTAATTAAAATTACTATGCTGGAGGGGTTCTTTTTAATTATTATTGAGAACAATTTTTACTGTGGCTCGATTGAGGACATTACTGACCGGGTTGCACCTTGTCCTCTGCATCCATCTCCTAGGTCCTCCTGGTCTCAGTCTGGATCAGCTTCCTCTTCTTCCGGTGGCCTGTCGATATCGGGCAGTAAAGTCCTTCCCATTGTGAAATGATAGGGGCCCACCACCTCCTTTTACCCGTAAATGAACTCCCTGAAGAAGGGATAATTCTCTTCTTCCTTCAAACGAGGGAAATCCGACTCAGCGAGGTCGAAAATCCAGGTCTTTCTCGACAGCCTGGCTCGGTGTCCTTCCATGGCGGAGCAATCTACTATTACGTGGTCTGCTGTTTCAGGAACTTAGCATGTGGGGCAAGGAGGTTCGACGTTTTTTCTAGCTCTGCAGCTTTCCCCGAAACCGCCCATGTCCTATTAAGATTTGTGAGACCCAATAGTCTGAAAGGATCATCAGCCTTCAATCTTGAGTCAACGGTGGGAAAGAATCCTCTCAAAGTAGCGCCATTCTGGCTTGCTACCCACCGTCCACTCTACTTCTCTATTGCCATTGTTTTTAAATATAAGACAGAATGTAATACTAACCACTTAAAAAAAAAAGCCTTGCCTACTAGACTTCCTTCTATTCCTCAACGATTTGTCACTAAAAAAATATTTTAAAAAAAATTAGGAAAATAATTTCCAGTTTTCGGGATGGGATGTACCTGCGTATCTACAAATGGATGGGTTGTTGAAAGAGTTGACGTTTATGAATATTGAAACCTAGTATAGAAGAAGCCATGTGTCTTCCACACGCGAACGAGACTAATGAGAATCCTAACAATATGTTAATTTCTTTTGTATGTATACTAACTAGCACAGGTGCTTTTTGCCTCTTCACTCACCACTCTCCTACGAGACTGGCACACCTCTCCGCTTCTGTCTTTAGTCTGGATCTGCTGTTCTTGGCCACGATGACTGCCAGGTCGTCTACGTAAGCCGTGGCAAGGAACCCCTTGTCTTCTAGTTCCCCCAGCAACTCATCAAATACTAGCTTCCAC
>NW_027112014.1:1874909-1877434 GCF_000696795.3 Halyomorpha halys
CCCTTATATGTTCCCGTAACGCCTGTGGATACCGCCGTTCCTTCACATACGTTACTTTCTCTTTTTTTTTTTTTTTTTCGTGATAATTAGTTTTATCATGCATTTTTATTAAACTCCTTTTGCTTTTCCTAGACCTAGTGCCACAATTCTGCTACGACAGTAGATGCTATCATGACAGACCTAGTGGGTGCAAAACATGGCAACTCAGTAGATACCACGTTTATATTACCACATATTTGTGTATTCGACGGAATATACTGAAACCTTTATTATCTGATTCCAAATCATAAATTATTTACATGTTTTATCAGGTTAGTTATGATATACTTCACTTGTAGTTCATGAAATAAGAGTAAACAATCCACTTTTGTTGAGTAGATTAACTGAGGAATAGGCTGTAAAACATGATAACTACAGCAAATACCATGTTTTGCTTTAAACAGGATAAGAGGTACAGATATTTTTTTAAAGTAACTTTGATCAGACTCGCTTGCATTCATTCATAAAACCATTGTCTCTTCTTAGGCATTGCTATCATAAAAAGACTTCTTGTTAGAACTATTATTAACATAAAAAATATTGAATTTGACTTTCTTTTCACTCCATTCAACAAAAGCAAGAAGAAATTTCTAACATATTTACAAAACAAAAAAAAACTGTGAAATCAGATTTAAGGAATTTGATATTACCCAAACTTCAATTAAGAAAAAAGGCAGTTATCTCACCCCAATTTTTGATTATTTTAATGATAACTATGTATAATTTATAGTAAAAATTGACGAGTCTGCCAAGTATAGGTAGGGGGAATAAAAAATGGCGGCTGTTTCAAACCTTAAAAAAACATTAATTCTTCATTCAGAGCTCTATATCTTAAAAACTACCAACAACACAAGAAAACCTAAAAGAACGTCATTTAAAGAATAGTAAATTTGCTAAAATATGAGCCCTATTAGAGTTATTTACGTTAAATATTTTCCGAGATAGAGCTTTTTAAAAAGCAACGTTTCAGAAAAATGTATAGGACGTACTGAAAGGTCAGTAGTTAGTGAATTTATTTTGAAAAATTTATATCTCAAAAAAATTTGACGTTCAGATGTCTATTAACACTCAATTTAAAGCTATTTAATGAGCTATAAAGTAGTTTATGATGTGTATCTTCGTAGGAGTAATAGTTTAATTGAAATTTGCTAAAATAAATTGATTTATAGTTGTTCGAACTAGAACTAGAAATTATCATTTTGTGAGTTTATTTTGTCAAATATCATAAAAACTACTACTCCTACCAAGAAAAACGTTATTACCTATTTTGTAGTCAATTTAACTAGCTTTAATTTGAGCGCTGGCAGACATCTGTATGTCTAATGATTTCTGAAATGAAGTATTTCATAAATCAAACTCATTGTCCGGACAACTATAAATCAATAGTTAAATTAGCAAATATCATAAAAACAACTATTCCTACGAAGGTAAAGGTCATAAACGTCTTTATAGTGCATTAAACTAGCTTTAATTTGAGTGCTAACAGACATCTGTACGTCACATAGTTCCTGAGATATAGATTTCTCAACATAAATTAACTAACTACTAATCATCAGTAGATTTTTAAGAAATTTTGCTTTTTAAAAAGCTATATCTCCAGAACTATTGGACGTAATTAGCTCTTTTAGGGCTAATATTTCAGCAAATTTACTCTTCTTTAAATAATGTTTTCTTAGATTTTCTAATGTTGTGGGTAGTTTTTAAGATATAGAGCTCCGAATGAAGAATTAATGTTTTTTTTAAGGTTTGAAACAGCCGTCATTTTTTTATTCTCCCTACCTATACTTGGCAGACTCATCAATTTTGACTATTAATTATACATAGTTTTCATTAGAGTAATCAAAAATTGGGGTGAGATAACTGCCTTTTTTTCTTCCCGGCTCTTGTACTACCTATAGTAAAAACTATTCTTCGGCCGAATACCTCATGTGCAATGATCATCTTATGTTTTTATTAAATGACGTAATGTATTGAGTTGAGTCTTCTTGGCATTACGAAGGGAATAGAAACCACGTTAAAATGCAACAAATAACATTTGCACATACACCACATTGTAACAATGGTATCATAACGAACTAAAATATTGCTTCCCTCATTAGCGTTATTTTCTAAGTTAATTTTTACTTGATTATTTCATGTTTATGAATTTTTTAGATTGATCGTTACAACTGAAAAACCAGTATTATATCTACTTTTGGATACGTTCGCGTATACGGTTATAATCCTCATATTTTCCCAAAATCTTAACAATATTTGTTTGTCCATGCATTGGCAATATCATTTTGCTTAGCTTGTTAAAATAAATTGATCCTCTAGAGACTTTCACGTATCCATCCAAATGTTATTTGCCTTATGAACTGTTTCTAAAGTTTTTTTTCAATATTGCTTTTTTATTAAAACTATATATTAATATAAGGTGTATATAGTTGGCCGTAGATTACTGATTGGAGAAGATGGTCGGGGGGTGCGGTCAGCAAAGAAACAAC
>NW_027112014.1:1877654-1920821 GCF_000696795.3 Halyomorpha halys
AAAATAAACAAATACAAATATATAAAATAAAATAAATAATAGACTAAAAATTCGAAATATACACAATAATGGAATGAAAATATAATTAAATTAGTTGATTACTAACTATGGACAAGTATAACTTATAACTATTAATTATATATTAATGTGCACAGACTAAAAGTGGAAAACAAAATTTAAATTATAATAGAAAAATCCTTTACCAGATTCACCTTGAATGTGTTGAAGCAGAACTATATATACTACTCCAAATTACACTCCCACCTAAATCATTTCATTCTTCAGAAATATCCAGCATCATTCAGAGATTACCAACCCGCAAAGCTCCTCGATGCGATCCAAGAACATCCCACATCCTAAAACGTTTTCCTCGAACAGTTATCCTATTCTTCACCTAAATATATAAATATCCACATATTTTCCTGATCCATGGAATTTATCTATAGTCAAAATGATACCCAACCCCCAAAAGTCCCCAGAATACCCTCCTACTGTCCGTTTTTTTCTATAACTTGGACAAAATCTTCGAAAATCACATTTTGAAACGCCTACACTTCATCCTTGATTCCGATCATACAATTGCAGATCACCAGTTTGAATTCTGAACATCCCACTCCACCATTGAAAAATCAGTGGTGAATGTCGTTTTGTCATTTTTGGAATGGTTTCGTTACTGCATGGGAGTCTTTTTCGATAAAGAACTGGCTTTTGATACAGTCTGGCACCCGGGACTGCTTTTCGTCCCTATTCATCGGTCCCATCCTCTACACAGTCTATAGAGCAGATATCCCAACCAATCCTAACATTATTATCACCACGTATGCTGATGATACATGTGTGCTTCGTGTTAGTTATATGCCTTTAAGTGTATCCCAAACTCTCCTATTCCAACTGAAACAGCACGTCAATTACTAGACAACGTTTTAAGTTTCCAATTCATAACAAAGACTGATCTACATGACTGTAATATGGTCTATCTGGACATACGGATTTGAGCTTTGGAGCTCCACTATACCTTCGAATTCTTCTCGTAACCAATCCTTACAAATTGAAATCCTTTCTAAGATCCTCAGTGCTCGTTACATTATCGTAAATAAATGCATTCAAACAGAACTTAATATTTAATATATAACCGATCTAGGCCCACTCAATTATCAGTCCTTCTATTATAAACTTCCAAACCAATCACAACCTCTAGTTTCTAGCCTGGCTTCCTTTTCCATTCCGTGACAGTCCTTCGATGCGCCTCGTCCTTCGTTAAAAGGCCTCAAGACCTTCTAATGTAGAAATGTTATTCGAGTGCTACCAATGGGTAGTTTCTGTACGTGGCGGTGTCATACTATTGTGATCTAACATCACATTTACTAGATGCATTTGTATGTAAAAACAATTGTTAATTACATAAAAAAATGATAACAGTAGTTGTAAAAACAAAAAAAAAAACATATATCTGAATAAGTTATACACAAGATAAAGAAAAACATAGTCTGTTAAATTTAACAATCCAAAGTTAGCCAAAATCAACAGTAAAGAAGTTAAAAAGTACAAAAAAAAATTAAAAATCTAATTTTTTTTTATACTGCAGTATCAAAATTTAAGAAAAAATATTGATACCTTAAATACATTAGATGCACAGTTTGTCCAAACATAAAATGTACGATCTCGTGACCATATCATTGAATATATTATCTTATTATATATCATTGAAAATTCCCTTGAAACACGAAACAGGAATCATTGCTACTGATCGTACACAATTGATTTCTACATGGAATATATATATTTTTTTTTTATCACCCCCTCATTCAGTAGGAGGAGTAAGTGTCCAAGGGTCATTAGTTATGACCAGTAATGACTGGCCCAAGGTGAGGGAATCTTCCCTATTAACACTACAGAAATCTGTCATGGTGTAAACGTGTCTTTAGCATTCTAATGCCTCATCTACTCTGTAAGCTATGAAAATATTACTTTGTTAAATCTAGGTATTTGACGTAAAAAAATTTAGATCAGAAAATAAATCAATTAATTTTTAGATATAAAATTGTAATTTTTAATTAAAATATGTATTGAATGGATATATGTATGTACATGTGGGTATTAACTTTTGAGCGAATACTTAAAATAATAGAAAAAAATATTGTTTATATTATATTAAGACTTATTTCAAAATACTTTTACCACACGAAACAAATTTATTGTATTGCATGTTATAACATCATAAATATATTATATTATATTTTTTACTGTTTATTATATGTTATGTGTCTATAAAAATATGTTATATTTATTTATCATAAACAATAAGTTCTAGTGGGTTCAGGAGCCCTCCGGGGTCCACCCAGACTCATAAAGTGGATACCTTTAATTAGGTAAAAATCTGGTGGTTGAGCGTGATTTTGACCAAATCACCTCCTTGCACAACCGTAGGTCTAGTAACAGTACTTCCTTACTAAGTACTGGACCCCTGACCCTTTATAGGTTATAGCAGTACAGATTGAATTTAATTTTTAATAAACAATATGTAAACCAAATTTGGAAAACTATTTAAGTATGAACATTTTAGTACATATTTTTTCCTCTCCTCCATTTTTTTACATATATTTTCAATGATTGTAGACTATGATATTAATATTTATTAGTTATATTGTGTTTTTTCTTTCAGTATGCTAATTAAAGATATTATTTATTTAATTCATTTATCTTATAATATTACAGGAAGATGAAAAAGAAAAGAAGAAAGAAAATGGTCGTAATAATTATTAAACAATAAGAAATTATCAATACTTAAATGAAAGACAAAATGTTCATGAACTCTTTGAAATTTTGATTTTTTCAGATTGATGCTTTTTAAAAGTTTAATTATCAAATTGAGGTAAAGTGGCTGAGACATTAAATGAATTTTAGTAATTTAATAAAATATTAAAATTTTTTTTAATAATTAATAATGCAATCATTTAATTTTAACTTATTTCTGTATGCATAATATTTATTATACTATTATGCAATAGAGCCAGACAATATTCATTATGGTTACAGATATTATGTACAATGAAGAAAGAATACTGCTACATGTCAATCGCTGATATATTTCAGGTAAACCACAAAAACAACTAAACTCAAACATTAACTTCTTAACCGAAATGGGAAGTCATTTTTAAAATACATCGATATGGATATTTTATATCAACTAAAAAGGAAGTACCGTGTTTTCTCCTTCTTCTGTAGGACCAATTTTTAGGAGAGATTTACTTCCACTTGAAAAACTTTGTATTCATACAGGAATATTATAGAAAATATTACATTATAAAATACATCAAAGAACGAATTGTATAAAAGAACAATATGGGTCCAATTATTATTTGACATTATAGAACATTTAGACATTACAGAATGATATTTATAGATAAAAGGAGAAAAAGAGAAAAAAAAAATTAAAAACAAGGAGGATTGCTCATGGACAAGTTATCATGGTTTTCTTATCGACAATAAGAGCCTGGTTCTTGGTCAAAATCCACCCACCGGAGGATGCAAACATTGTGTAGGAGTTACAGTAATCAACACCCTCCTACTTGAGCCGAATAAAGCAATTAACCTTTAAGAAGGTTCTAACATCCTTATTTATGGTAAAGCCGAGACAAAGGGACTTGTTCTATATTTAGGCGCGCATAGTGTTAACTGGGTTACATTATCCGATTCTATTTTAGATATGAAATTGAAAATGAACTAATAAATAAGAATTGCAAATCACAAATCTAATTAATAAATGAAACAAATAAAAATAAAATAATTCTATCATTAACTGAGTGTATTGTCATTTTATTTTGATATTTTTAAAACTAATAATACCCTTTATATTTAATTTTCTTCTACGTTGGAATCCTTACATTTTTTTTTTTTTTTTTTTTTTACTGACAACTACCCTCAAACGAGTTCAACTCTGGTAATCCTCATCTTCTTCACTTAAGTGAATCTAATCAGGAAATAACCTTGTTCATGGTTAAATGCATCAGTATGATCTATTTTAATTCTTATACTTGATGACATTTAAGTAGCATTCTTTCTACATCTAAAAATTGTGCCAATTTTGTCTTTTATATAAAGATATAATATGAGGTAATCCAGAGCGAAGGTGTTGTTGGCCCTTGCATATAGACATATCTCTCGGGAACATTCCTAATATCATCACACCTATACTAGAATATATAAGATGATTTCATAGCAATAGGTAATATTCAGAAAAATATATAAATAAAACAAAATTGAGAGGGAAAAAGAAAAGAAAAAAAAAATATATATTACTCATTAACGGCAAGTGACATTAATTGATGTGATAAAGATGTAAATAAATCAATTAGTTATGTGTATTCGTATAGATCTGTTTTCTTAAGGTAATTAAATATTTCTAGAATACCTTCCTTATCCATTACTTTATTTAAAAGGTATTTGTGAGATAGTTTGTAACTTTTTTTTTTAATCTACGGTAGCTCATTGAACGATTTTGTTATATAATAGTAACTTCTTGGCATCATTTTTCTAATTATATATTATTTTGTAATTTTGTATTTTATTTAACTAGGTATTATTAGATACCTTGTAACTTGTTTATGATATTTGTATATCTGAGATATTCCTTGGATCTAAAAATAAAAAAATTTAAAAAAATTATTAGATAGTCAATGCAGTGTCTCTTCAATGAAGTAATGAGGCAGCTGAAGTGATTTGTTAGATTCTGGGTATATAATCATACATTGTGTTATTTACTGAATAGTCTTAGGGTTCCTCGATGCCATAGGGCTAGGGAAAAAAATAAAACCTTTAAAAATTCTTTATTTAAAACAACTATTTCGTCCTTATAATGACACTAAGTCTTAATTGTGTTTATGCAGGTTGAAAGAGCAGACATTCAACTTTCCATATATAAATAGACTTAAATATATAGATAGAAAAAAAAACTTTATAAATCACGTTCAAATAATTTTAATTTATTTAATAAATAATATTTAAGGGCTTTAGACGAAGCTAAAAACTAATATGGTTTGAATTTTCCTTTAAAAAAATTGTAGGTCTGCTTTACTTGAAGCTTCATGAAGGTTTTATAATTATTTGTGAATATTAAATCATTTATTGGTATTAGTAATATATTTGTCATATTGTTCAATACGAGACTAATAGATTGGAATATCATAAACGTACAAAAAAATTAATTATTTCTGATCTACGAGCCAAATATATCTGGCAATTGAACAGTTTGTTCAGAGAAATTGGGGATTTCAGTAATTTTAAATCTTGCTATGGCAATAGAAAACATTTTGAAAAAACAAAAATGTAAATCGAGTATTTCAAATGTTTATTGTGACAGTGTTTCGAACCATTCCCTTTTATATATGTATATATAATGTTATTGACTAATTTTAAATAAATATTAACACGCAAAGATGTTTAGGAACAAACATTCTCAAAGGAAATGTTGATTTAAAAACAGCTATGAACAATCACACTATTCATAAAGGAATTTTTGTTTATTAGAAGGAACGATTATTCTTCGTTAAATGATTTTTTCTACATCTTACGTCAATAGATCAAAAGCAAGTAATTATCGAAAAGTGTTATGAATCGAATATGTTTAATAAGCAATCGATTGTTAACAAAATTAAGGGAGGGGATTTATAAAAGGTTTGGATTCCGCCATATTTTATCATCTTGTTCTAAGAAGTGGAAGAAGGAGCAGTGATGGGGCGTCGGTAAGTTCTTGTTCAATTTCATCTCTTTATTGTTTGTTTGTTGTTTTTTTTACACTGAGAGGTACATTTATTTTCATCTATATTTTATATTAATATGTTTTTAGAAATTTTAGGATGTATATTATGTGTATTGCTATTCAATTTGCAAATGAAATCTAAATACTGTTTCAAATATCTTTATTGGTTATTATTACTTCTGTTTTTGCTATATTGGGTTTTTTATGTATATCTCTATAGACATTAAAACTAATTTATTACTTATATAATTATTGTTTGCAAAATAAATTAATAATTTTAAATTGTGTAGAGGACTATCTACTTTAGTTATATCTTGTAACTTAATATTTTTATTTAATGTTTTTATTATCTTTTATTTAATAAATAAACATTTCTATATCTACTAAGTAATCGAAGTTAATGAAAAAAAAACTATTTTAAGTTAATTGTCGTTTAATAAGTATGATATTTGAAATTTATTACCTTTTCAAAGTAACATTGTTTCTTCATAATAACATAAAATTACAATACAGTTTTGTAATAATTACAATCAATTTATTACAACTAAAATAAATTTTATATTTGGTTTTTAATTTCTATCGTATTTTCAAGTTAATTTCTGTAATTGTCTTAAATACTGTTCAAAAATTGATTGAATACCATACGTTAATATATTTTCGAAAATATATTATTCACAAACGTATAACAATCAAATGAGTCAATCTCTTTTTACGTTATTTATGTTTATAGTTTATATTTATTAATTTTATAAAGTTTTAGGTGAATATTATTAGAATTGTTAGTGAAGATAGACACTATTCTAAATGTCTAAGTAGGTTTCGCTTTGTTGACTTATTAGTCGATTCTATCTTTTTTTCAACAAATAATTAGTTAAAATAATGATTATTTATAAAATTAATAATTTTAAATAATTGAATAGTACCTATTTTAATTTTTTTTTTACTATTTTGTATCTTTATTGACCGCCACTAGGACTCTCTTCCTACAATTTATTACTATTAATCTTAAAAGTAATTCCAATAATTTAAATTATTTCATGTTTATAATTTCAAATTACACATCCAAAAGTGTGAATAAATACTCATATACAGGTAATTTTAAAGACAATTAAAATTACTTTTTGACCAAATCATGCTATGAAGGGAGGGATTTTAAATTAACTAATCAGGAACCTATTCTAGACAAGTTGAAGTCAAAAGGTAGAATTATTTTTTAAATAGATAATGTTAATTTATATTTTATATAACGAAAGGTGAATTTGATGTGTTGTGGCTGTTCATATTAAAATACTGTTTTTGAGTATTTTTGTATATCTGTTAAATATGACAATAATTTCCCCCTAAATTCCGTTATATTTTAACAAGTTTAGTAAAGATTGTATAAATCTTATGCATTTTTTTAAAAACATAATTAAATATAGACATTCTGCAAAACTATAAAGTAAAAAATACGTTAAAATGTTTCTGTTATCTATTTATTACTCAAAAAGGAAGTAGTTATTAATAAAAACATATGTTATGGCTTAGATGTACTAAAGATATTCCTATGATTTGGCATTTAAATTAATAATTCAACTTTCTAATAAAATTCATGAGCATTAACCAAATCAGAATGGTAGAAAAAAAATAATCAGTTTAGTGACTGTTCTAATTAAAATAGAATTCTATGTTCCATAGTCATTTCCCAAACTTTCGACCAAAGTTCATACTCAAAACTCCTTCTTCGGTCTAACAACCATTGTTTTAATTTTAAACCTTTAAAGGAATTATGTCTGGTACTGTTCATAAACAGCTATGAAATCTTTCAATCTTAAATAAAATGGCTTCCACATTAATGTGGTGGCAATTCTGTGATGTTATTAATATTAAAATAACTCATAAGATAGAAAACCTGAGAACACTATATACAATAATATATCATCGTTTAACTTAATTAATAATTTAATTTTACAGGGTATTTACGCTTGAAATTATAAAAGCATTGCATCAGTATCAACGAATTGGTATTTACATTTGAAATATAACTTTTTATTAAATAAACCAAATGGTATCCTTGTTAAGTCTCACCACTCTTTTTTATATCAATAATCCAACGTTTCGGCCAAATCGGCCATCCTCAAGGACAATCTAAACATTTAACAGCTTATTATACATTTATTTGTAACAATTATAACAATAGCATTATTAATTATAATATAAAATACCTTAAATTCTCACGTCACATCAAAATTTAAAAAAGTTTTGCCGGCTATACTGCCCAGGTCATTAATAACAAGTCAAAATCACCCTATGAAAAATTCAATCAATAGAGGTCAGGCTTGTTATTAATTTAATTGAAAATAGATATAAGGAATTTGAACCAATATTATGTAGCGATTTTAAGTAAAATAAATTTATGAAAAATATGAGAAAATTGTTGTCACTATTTACAATTAATTTTAATATGAATTTTAATAATTGTAATAAATACAAATTGAGACCAAAATGTAATTTAAATTAAATTAATATCAAGCCTGACATGAGTGTATAGAAGGTTATAAATAGTTTGATTATATGATAGTTGATATTGTAGTATTATCTAAAATTAAAAGTTTTAAAAATTAATGAAGTTTTGAAAAAAATAGGTAACTAGACATAAGCTTAGGTAAGCTTATTAATAATTAATATGATTCTCTATTGATTGACTTTTTCATAGGGTTATTTTGACTTGTAATTAATGATCTGGGCAGTATAGCCGGCAAAACATTTTTACGTTTTGATGTGAGGTGATAATTTATATTTAAGGTTTGTTATATTACTAATAATAATGCTGTTGTTATAATTATTACAAATGAATGTATAATAAGCTGTTAAATGGATGGCCGAAACGTTGGACTATTGATATAGTAAATAGTGTTGAGACTAAACAAGGATACCATTTGATTTATTTAATAAATAAATACCAGTCTCAAGAAATTGAAAAAAATATATGTAATATAACTTTTTAGTTTCTTAAATATTTTCTATTATCACTTCACTTATTTTTTTTTTTAAATTTATTTATTCAAAAAAGTACATCCAATATGGTCCGACCATATGACATCTATTTGTCGGTGCCAAAATAACTTACAGAAATGATAGACATAAATTAAATTTCTTAATAACTCTTTTTATTATGACACTGTTGTGGCTGCTACGATTCATAATCTAGAACTGTAAAATATGAATTAATCTATAGCGATAAAACTAATAATTTAATTAACTAAATAATAAAATAAAAGTAAAGTAAAAAAAATAATTGAAAAAGCTTATGGAGTGAATAATAATAAGAAGAATTTACAATTAATAAAATAATAATAATGCATTCATAGTAGTATGGAGTGAACTTAAGAATAAAAAAAAAGAAGTAAAAATAAGAATACATTAAAATATAAAATAAATATAATATTATATTACACACAATAAAATAAATAATATGTGACATGATGTCTAATGTAATGATTATAAAAAAGAATGGAGCATGAAAACTAAAGATCAGCTAAAAGATACAACAAAAAATAATGATATAAGAATACAATGAAAATAAGGATCTATGTTTACTTAAATAAATAATATATATATTAGTAAATACACATATAAACAGAACATAATATTCAATAACATAACTCATAAGAAAGTGATCAAAGTCATTTTTCAAATGAATTAAACCAATACTTACATTCAATAAACATTTTTATTTTTAATTTGTATTTTAAATGCAACAAACCACCCAGTCACAGATCTGTATTTGTTTTACTCAGAAGTATAACTATGTTCTATGATTAATTATTAGATGAGATATATGTTTTATAAATAAAAAAAAAGTTTTCAAACAGTGTTCAACTGCTTTCGTGTAAAGCTGAAAGGATATAACATTTTGTCATTTGCTTTTGAGGTAGGGATTTGTAAGGAATTTAAATTTTCGTTTAAAAGTGTTTTGATTTTTGAAATATTTAATTAACAGTGTAGAACAAAATGTGTTTAAGATTATAATATAGAATTTTTATTTATTTTTTCCTGTTGGTAATCAATATTTAGTCAATTTTTTTTTTGTCAGAAAGAAAGAAATATTCTATTAGGAAATGACGATTAAAAAATCCTAAATAAACATTTATTCGTTGAATTTTTGTTTATAAGAAATTGTACAGAATTCTGCCGAATCTGTTTATTTTATTTATAAATATACACACTGCTAGGTAAATCAAACATTGGTATAAAACAGCGGAATGAATCGATCTATTCAATTTGCAATCGATAAAAAAAATAGACTAAGGGTGGGGGGTTGATGAGCTGTAGATTCCGCCATATTACTCTAAGAAGTCGCAGAAATCAGAGCGGTGATGGGGCATCAGTAAGTTCTCTATTTCAGCTATCTTTTGTTGTTTTTTAATTAATTTTTATTTATATATTTTTTAAAAGTTTATAAATACACCATATGAGTATTGCCGATCAATTTATAAAAATGAGACGTGGATTGACTTTTATTATTTAGAATGCTTTACCAGTATTCATATTACATTAACTTAAGAGATATATCTATCTATATTTTAAAAATAAATCATTAGAAGGTATTTTTTACAAGCTTTTAAAGTAAATTTCTGGAAACTGTAATATATTATTTTAGTGAAATTAAGACTTTGATTAATTCAATTTTAATTAATCTTAATAGTCCAAAAATGTTTTTTCTGATGATAACAATATGTACTTGATTTGAAGATATTGAAATTTTAATCACACAAATTTTGAATTAATTTATCAGTTCGTTAGTTCTTTTATTTAAAAAGAAATATTAAAGTACAAATCAAAACAGTGTTAACAAAAATTTATTATAAATTTGTTGTCTGGATTTTGTATTTTATAACGTATATTTTGTTGTTTACAAACTGATTATATCGATTGCGTAATATTGATTTAGTGATATATTTAAAATTAATTAATACACACATTCTTTACAATAATTATTATCTTTGTTCTATAAACTTTCTATTTATCATTATACGTATGCACAAATCTGAAAACGGTAGTTATGTTCGAAAAGCGCAATGAGTCGATCTATTTAGTGGAGAATCGATTTTTAAAAATTCTAAGTGTAGGGGGATTTATAAGTTGTAGATTCGGCCATATTGCTCTAAAAAGTGGAGGACATCAGAACGGTGATGGAGCATCCGTAAGTTCTTTTGTATTACAGCTATCTTTTGTTTTTAGTTTTACATTAATTTTATAATAATTAGGGAAATTATTCAGTTTTCCGGCGTATCTGTTTATTTTATTGCAAATATACACACTGCCAGATAAATTAAACATAGTTATGTAAAAAAGTATGAATCGATCTATTCAATTTGCAATCGATATAAAACATAGACTAGGGGTGGGGGGTTGATATGCTGTACATTCCGCCATATTATTGCTCGGAGAAGTGGAATACATCAGAGCAGCCATGGAACGTCTGTAAGTTCTTCTCTATTATTGTTATCTTTTGTTTATTAATTTACATTTATAGATTATATTTATTTGGTTTTGATCATTTTACACAAATATTTAATGATATAATTCATATAAGTACTGTCGATCAATTTACAATCCGAGAACGAGACGAGGTTAGATTTTGATGATTTTATTATTGATTAGTTTTCCTTATATTTTATTAATAATATTAGTATATTATTAATAATACGCTCATATTTTATAAAAGTTTTTAAATTAATAACTCGGAGTAATAAAATATTATAATAATTACTACACTATTGGAATTAAAACAATTCTCAATTTTTTAATGTTATTTTTTTGATACATTTTTTAATGGTTTTGACTTGTAAATACTTATCGTAGCCTAACTTTTTAATTTGAACAGTTGGGCTCATTATGAATAGTCTATAAATAGATATTATTTATTTTGTATTTTATTATTTCATATACTATTTACAGTATATGCCACAGTCCTCTTAAATACATTTTGTTATAATTTGTAAATTTTACATCTAATCAGTAACTTTAATTAACATTATTTGTTATCTTGATCAACTTGTATTTGATTAACCAGTCAGAAATCTGAGTCACCACATCAATGCCATCACTATCTACGAGCTTCTTTTTTCCTTGTACATACGTCAATAAATCAATGTTTTGATCATTAATCGATACTATCTAATGGGTAATCGATTTTAAATATGTCCAAGGGTGAGGAGTTTATAGAAGACTTAGATTCCGCCATATTTCTGTAAGAAGTTGATAAAGTCAGAGCAACTATGGGACGTCGAGTTTTTTTGTACCATAGATATTTTTTATTTTATTGTTTTACATTAATGTATACTTATAGTTTATATTAATTTATTTATTAAAGTTTTCTGAGTATTGGCAAGAGTTGACTCTAATAGTTAAGTACTGCTTAAAAGCCTTTACTTTATTGACTTAATGCAATAGTTATCCTTTTATTTAAAAAATGAATGATTTATATCATTAATAATTTTAAATAAATAAAAATAAGAGTTTTTTTCTGCATTGCTATAATACTTTACTTCTGGCAACTTTATTTTAACATTAAATTTAAAAGTTATTATTCATAGGTTTTTGATGTTTAGCAAATACATTGGTCTCTAAAATTTGCAGTCTATTATTTTTATTTTTTTAAAATTTTTAATAAAAGATTCTCTTTTCTTTACAGAAACGTAAAATTAAAATACATTTCTTTAAAAAAAAATTCTATTCATTATATTATCATTGACTTAATTTCTCAATTTATTTTTAATTAGTTAATTTCTATGATACTGATTGTCGATATGCTTTAAATTTAATTTAATATATTAAATAATACTGTTGAAAAATTGATAGTGTAACTTATATGTTAGGTTTTTTTGAAAATGCTACTTCCTAAACCAAATAATAATAATCAAGTGATAATTTTTTATATAAATATATACACTACCAGGAAATATAAATGTGCGTTTTTATCGAAAAGAGCTATGAATCGATCTATTTGATGGGTAATCGACTGACCTGCCGATTCCGCCATATTGCTCTAATAGGTTGAAGACATCAGAGCAGTGATGGAGCAACCGTAAGTTCTCCTCTATTACGGTTTTATTCTGTTTATTAAGTTTACATAAATTTATATTTATAGTTTGTATTTATTTTATTTTGGAAATTTTACACAATTACATAATGATATAAATGAATATAGCCGATTAAGTTACAACTTGAGAATGAGACGTGGATTGGCATTGATGATTTTATTAAATTTATTGATTAGTTCTCCTTTTATTAAAAAAAAACCAAAACAAAAAATTCGCTTATGTTTTATACTGGTTATAGTTCTTACAAAAAATTTATTATAAATTTGATTTCTAGGTTTTCTATTTTATAATGTATAAAATAGGTGACGTAATTTTGTTAAACTCAATTTGTTGTTCACAAAAAGATTATATCTATTGCGTGAAATTGGTTTATACAATTTATTGAATAGTTCTCCTTTTATTTAAAAATAAATAATTCTCACATGTTTTATAATAATTATTATCTTTGTTCTATGAATTTTCTATACACCATTATACGTATGCACTGAACAGAAAATGTTAGTTATAATCGAAAAGTGCAATCGATCTATTTAGTATGAAATAGGCTTTTAAAAAGTTTAAGGGTAGGGGCTTTATAAGCTGTCGAGTTCTATTCAGTTATTTTATTTGATTTTTTGAGTTCAAAAACTAGGAAGTTACATATACGCTTATATATAATAACAGTTCTAAAATGTAATCTAAATATTTAATTAATCATTGACGCATTTTTGTTTATAGGAATAAAGTATAATCAGCAATTATACGGAGTTCTGCTGTACTTATTTATTTTAATATAAATATTTAAACTATTAGGTAAATTAAACATTCGCTGTTACCAAACAGAGCAATGAATCGATCTATCTAATGTGAAATCATGGGAAAAAATTAGACTAAGGGTGGGGTGTTTATGAGCTGTGGGCACCGCCATATTGGTCTAAGGAGTCGAAGACATCAGAACAGTGATGGGGCATCTGTAAGTTCGTCTCTATTACAGCTATATTTTGTTGTTTTTTAATTAATTTATATTTATGTATTTTTTAAAAGTGTAAACATACACCATATAGGTATTGGTTTTTTGAGGTTTAGCAAATACATTGGTCTCTAAAATTTGCAATCTTTTATTTTTTTTTTACAAATTTATAATAAAAGATTCTCTTTTTCTTTACAGAAACGTAAACTTAGAATACTTTTCTTTAAAAAATATTCTATTCATTACATTATCATTGAATTAATTTATCAATTTATGTTTTAATTAGTTAATTTCTATGAGACTGATTATCGATATGCTTTAAAGTAAAATAATGGTGAAAAATTGATAGTGTAACTTATATGTTAGGTTTTTTGAAAATACTACTTTCTAAACCAAAGAATAATAATCAACTGATAAATTTTAATTTAAATATATAAATACTAGAAAATATAAACGTGCGTTATTATCGAAAAGAGCTATGAATCGATCTATTTGATAGGTAATCGACTGAGCTGCCGATTCCGCCATATTGCTCTAATAAGTTGAAGACATCAGAGCGGTGATGGAGCAACCGTAAGTTCTCCTCTATTACGGTTATCTTCTGATATTAATATTAAGTTTTACATTAATTTATATTTATAGATTGTATTTATTTGGTTTTGGAAATTTTTTTACGATTACGTAATAATATAAAGTTATGATTACAGCCGGTCAATTTACAACCGGAGAATGAGACACGAATTCATAATGATTATTTTATTATATTTATCGATTAGTTCTCGTTTCATTTAAAAATAAATAATTAATATTAATGCATATATTTTATAAAAATAATTATCTTTGTTTTATGAATTTTCTACCAATTATTATAAATAACCACAAATCTGAAAACGTTAGATATGATCGAAAAGTGCAGTAAGTCGATCTATTTAGTTGAGAATCGACTTTTAAAAAGTCTAAGGGTAGGGGGATTTATGAGTTGTAGATTCGGCCATATTGCTCTAAGAAGTGAATGACATCAGAACGGTGATGGAGCATCCGTAAGTTCTTCTCTATTACAGCTATATTTTGTTTATTAATTTACATTTATATTTTATATTTATGAAAATTGTTCAGTTTTCTGCTGTATATGTTTATTTTATTATAAATATACACACTATCTGGTAAAGTAAACATCGTTATAAAAAAAAAGTATGAATCGATCTATTCAATTTGCAATCGATATACAAAATAGACTAAGGGTGGGGGTTGATATGCTGTACAATCCGCCATATTATTGCTCGAAGAAGTGGAACACATCAGAGCAGCGATGGAGCGTCTGTAAGTTCTTCTCTATTATTGTTATCTTTTGTTTATTAATTTACATTTATAGATTATATTTATTTGGTTTTAATCATTTTACACAAATATGTAATGATATAATTCGTATAAGTACTGTCAATCAATTTAGAATCCGAGAACGAGACGAGGTTAGATTTTGATGATTTTATTATTGATTAGTTTTCCTTATATTTTATTAATAATAAGCTCATATTTTATAATAGTTTTTAAATTAATTTATTGAATTAGATTATATTTATTTGGTTTTGATCATTTTACACAAATATGTAATTATATAAATCTTAAGAGTTCAGCCAAACAGCCTGCGAATGAGACGCGAATTGATTTTGATAATTCTATTTATTATAAATTAATTCTCCTTTTATTCCAAAATAGACTATTCCCTCATGTTTTATACTATTTTTTAATTTAATTATTATACGTGGTTAAATATTTTGATAATTAATATTTAAAAGAAATTAAAATTTCATTTGTCTACATCTTATTAATAATAAAAAATATATATATACTAATTTATTAAATTATTCACGATTATTTGTGCTCATTAAATGTTGATTAAAAATGTATTGTCTAAAATTTGCATTTTATTAATTATATGCGGTGACATATTATTATTATATTTAATTTATTGTAAATAGTAAATTTTGAATCAAATCTGTAACTTGGATTAACATTATTTATAAATATTATTAGTGTTTATTGAATGTTTTTGAGCAACTTATGTTAAACATTCATAAATCTCAGTTATTTTATTAAAGCTATGAGCTATAAGCTATTAGCTATTAGAGTAGGGGGTTTATGAGCTGTCGATTTCGCCATATTGTTTTAAGTAGTGAAAGAAATCAGAGTAGTCATTGAACGTCAGTAAGTCCTTTTGTATTAAAGCTATTTAATTCTTTTGAATTTGATATTTTAAGATAGTTTACAGGTTATATAATGATAATTGTAGATTAATTTTCAGCCAGATAATGTATTGTGAATTGAATTTTATATTAGGGATTTTCTTTTCACGATATTTACCTCATTTATACTGAAATTAAAAACTTAATAATTCATAACAGCATTACATCAATATTTTTATTACTTCTTTATCAGTTATGTTAATGAGTATTAGCTAAGTTTTATTTAAATGTATGTATTAGAAGATATTTAAGAAATTAAATGGTCATTTTTAAAAAACTAAATATACATTCGCGTCTATAACTTTCTCCTAAATCCTTGCATACATAATTAATATTGTTCAGTGTTTAACTTTTTTTTAAATTATTCTATTAAACCTAGTTACATCGGACAATTAATAAGTAATTCAATTGGTTATTAAAGTAATAGTAAAAGAAGTAAACGTAATTTAATTTACATTTAAATTATTCGTAAGGAATGAAGTTAGGAAACGTCTTTTAGGTTTGCTAGAATTTCTGTATTTCATATAATTCAATGAGCAAAAAATCATTATTCCATTATTATATGTTTTAAATGTTGAATTCAATTGTAACTCTTATAATTAAATAACAAATATCTTATGCTAATAATGATAAATCGAAAATATTATTCTTTTTACTGGAATCGATATTGAAAATTGCATGAGTGGGAGTGAACTAGCCACTGAATTCGCCAATCCATTTCAAGAAGTTTATTGAAAACCAATATAAAAGATTTCGGACACTTTTGGGAAAGATAGTAGATTTTTTTATTCGAAAATATTTTGATTCGACCATTTTATTAGTTTCTTTACTTTTAATAAATGTTATTGAAACAATACTTTGTTATAAATATGATCCTGATAGCCGAATATCAATTGATGACTAAGCGATAAACGATTAAGAATTGCTGACTGTACACCACAAAGAAGCCTAAACAATTTAATTTCTCATGTTACAAGATATGCGCCACTCTGTCTACTTGCTAAGAATTCAGTTCATTGTTTATAAATTCCTATCATCATATCTGAATATTATATTGTTCTATTGATTCCTGGAACAACAATTGTGGTTATATTTTTCTACAAGTTTTCTTGTGAAATCTTAACAATTGAATGCATTTAACTATACCATTTTTTTTTTTTAGACTAAATAATTATTAAATAATTTGTAGGAATGTATAATTAAAATTAATAATTGATATTTTTGTGGAAGAGTAACTCTATAAGAAAAAACAAACAAATTTCAGCATCTCTGCTAAAGCGTTTCATAGTTGTAAAATATTGTTTCCAATGAATCTCTGTACCATTATAGTAATAGAAACAACAATGAGAATATGGGTTATTATAAGTGTTAATTAAGTTGATAATATTGGTACGCTGCCAATAATATTAAAAAAAATTAATAAATAAATCCAGAAACATTTTATTGGAAAATAATACTACAAATAAAATAAAAAAATACATTTAATATTGAAGTATTAGCTAGGATACAGAGGCTCTTGAAGGCGCTAGAACCCGCAACACACAACTCTTGTTATGGTTCCCAACTGCTTATGTAGATATTTTCACTTCTTTTAAACGTAACCTTCCCGATTCTGTTTTTTTTCTGGATTAATTAATAAGTTAATAATAGAATATGTGCCCACAAAAATCAAGATATAATATCTGTAGTCAGGTAAAATTAATATCTATAATTATATATATAATCTATAATATATATAATTATGAGAGATAGTTGACCGTGGATGATAAATGAGGAGAAGATGGTTGGGGGTGCGGTCAATGAAACACAAATAAGTATGACTAGCAGGTTGGTTTTCATGCTTTTTTGTTTTCTTCCCCCTTTCTTTATTTTACTCTTTCCCCTTATTTTACTTTTATCTTATTTTACTCTTTCCCCTTATTTACTCCACTTTTATCCTTTTTCCTACCCATATATTGTTACATATATTTCTCTTCCTCTCAATTTTCATTTTCTTTCCATGTTTAAATTTCAAATTAATAATAACTAATATGTTCATACTTCTTTACATTATATAACTTTAATTTTATTTCATTTACTTAATTAAGTTATTATACCCATTTTTTCAATTACCTATGTCTACATTTTATTTCCCGCTTCTCCCATCACTTAATTTTATTAATTCTATTTTGTAAAACTATTCATTGTTTGTGTAAAATTATTTTGTTTATATTTTATTTTTTATTTTTTTATATTTCTATACTTACTGTAGTTATTATCTTATGGTTGTTATCTTGTTTTGTTTTTAGCCCTGAAGAAGGCTAGAAACTCTAGCCGAAACGTTGGCACATTAAAATAAGTTAGTCATACTTATTTGTGTTTCATTGACCGCACCCCCAACCATCTTCTCCTCATATAATATATATAAGTAAATTTAAAAGCACTAATATATTTCAACGGATTCACATGTAAAATTACTTGAAGAAGACGATGGTAAATATTTTGCTACACTCTCATGATCTGTAGGCCCTATATGACAGTTTTATCTAAATACACCCTTGTGTTTTTATCTTCAACTCCATAAGCACTACTTGTAGCTTAACTTTGTTTATTAGTAAAATTTGAAAAATTAAATTGTTCAAATTTTGGTACATAACATGTGCATATATACGGGAGCATATATCTCTTTAATTTTAAATGAAATATGTTTTTGCCCGAATTTGGTGTCCGTTGCCAGTGTAGCACTATGCATTTCAGTAAATACCTCTAAACCGATTTACAATGAATGGATAGCAATTTTTCTTTTCTTTTTTTTTCTCCCTGAGTTAAAAATTTTTTTGAATCTGTGCACTCATCAAAATTAAGTTTTTATTTAGTAGACTGAATTTTTTCAGCTCTGTTAGTAAGTTATTAATTTTTTTTAAATGTACGAAAAAAATGAAGGGCGACCATTTGGAAAGACCGTGTCAGGCCAACGGTCCCTTACGGAATGTTAAAACCTTTTGCAAACGTATTTGTCAAATATTTTTAACAATAGTTCTTACAAAAAAATTAACTTGCACCTACTTAAAGTTTTAGCTAAATTAAAAGTTATTTTTTATAGAATGTAGTAGCTTTTGAAGGCGCAAATATAACAGTACAAAGACTTGTTTCACTGTGACAGTTTTCTGCGATTGTAGACTCTGTTCTAGCTACTACTGTGGTGTAAACATTATGATAGTTGCCGTGATGGAAGTACTGTTGTACTTGGTTTGGGATTGTAGTTGACATTACATCTAATGTTAATGAAGCTACACATGTATTCACTTTTAAAGTGGAATATAGCGCTTTATTCATATTATCCTGTGTACTTAAAGTTGGGTGGGAAAACTGATTATTTCTGAACTCTTAAATCATCAGTAAATTAGGAACAAATATATTAAATATTTGTCACCTTGAATTATCAAAGAAAATGCACTTTACATCTCGTTTCAACGTACAAATCAAAAAGATATTTTTCTATAGTATTAAAAGACATATATTTTGATATAATTTATTTTATTTCTACATTTTATTTTATTTTATATTTTATTTTAATGGTATTTTTTTTTAGTTTTATAACTACAGTGAATAAAGCCCTATTTTTTATCAATTTGTAATTCCTTGAAAAGGCCACTGCATATAGTTTTTTATACTATATTTTAAAATTAATTACTACAAAATATCCATATTTTACCACATCTTTGTTTGTTTGTTAGTTTTGAAAGGGCCTGCTGTTAACAGCTGTTAACAGCCTGGTCATCAACGCCCATTGGTTGTTGGCTTCGGTAAGGCCTAGTTGTTTTAGTCATAGCTTTGGTTCATGAACAATACCACAGTACCACATCATTGATTCATGAACAATGTGCACAACATATCTAGGTGATAGATATTATAATATAAATCAAATGTGAATAAAACGTTGATATGATACTTAGGCATTACATTTATAAACTCCCTGTTATACTAATAACAAGAATGTTTATATTTTTTAGAAATCCTCCAAGCTCTTAAACAACAATAAAAAAAGTTGCTGTGAGAAACCCCTGAATGAACAAAAAATGCAATTAAAAGGGAATACATATATTTCTTAAAATCCATATCATTGCCTATGTTTTTTTTTAAGTTGGATTTTTTATAATGAAGCGTGTAATTTATTATTTTATTTGTTAGTTATATTTTTTTCTTTTTAAAGTGATATATTACCATATCTGTTTTGTTTTTTTAAAATCCAAAAATACAGTCACCATTTTAATAATATTACTTTATATTATTAATATGTTTTTTACCCTTTAATGATCTTACTCGGACAGTAATAGGAACAGCAATTCAGTGCTACAGAACAATGGTCAGGCTGCCGTTGGTTCGAATGTCAGCAACGGCAACCAAGCTCAGCTCCGATTCCAAAATTATAGAGCAAGATTCGGCAGACCTTACATCCTCAATGTTCCGTAAGTAGAACTAAGTTACACATAAATGTATATTTTGTTAGTTATATGTTTTATTTGAGATCCTTATTAGTGTGAGTAGAAAGATTTTAGCCTCGGTGGAAGAGAGCCTCGAAATGTTTGAACATTTTATTTCAAATTTAAGTTAATTTCTGTATAAATTGTTAAAGTATTTTTTTTATTCTATTTTAAAGATTTTTGTATTGTTGTTTTTCATTAATTATTGTATACAATTTTCCAAGAGGGAATAATCGATTCATAGAGTACAAATATCTTTTGTATGAAATATTTATGTTATTTGAATTTCCTTTTACTTTATTTTATAGTATATAAATTATTTATAATTACCATACGATAAAAATAAAAAGTGATGAATATAAAATAAATAAATAAGTGAACATAAATTATAAATGTCGGAGAAATGAACAATTTCTGAAATTAATATACTGTCAATAATATGGAAATTTAATGATTTAATGTATGTTATAAATAGGCTCTATTTGCATTGGGTTATTCCCTAGAAGCAAATATTCTATGAATAAATAAACATTGTTAAAAGAGATTATTACATTAAAGAATGCTTATAAAACTTATTTAGAGACATTGCCTATCAAAATGTATAAAAACGCAGCATTTTATTATATTCATTAATTACTTTTTATTGGTTCCCACAGGCCGCAGTTCCAGCAGCCTATGTACCGCCCAGCGAGACACCCCTGGGACGGTAGAGTGCCGCCTTACCCATACCACCTACAGCCACAATCTACATACTTCACCAACCAATTTTTTCCTTACCCATCTACTCCAGTGAGACCTATGGTGCCTAGGTCCGAAGTATTCTACACTCCACAGAGAGTTCCATATCAGGTAGGATCAACATTGAGCAAATAACATAACTTTTCAGAAGCTGTAAAGACAGCTGAAAATCAAAATAATGCAATCAGATATAAATCAAATACATGAAATTGTGTACCTTCTTTCACTCTATAATGTTTTATTCTTATATTAGGTATTTTGTAAAAGTTCTTCATTTTAACTTTTTTATTTTTTCTTCTTGAATATTGAACTTTCCTCTCAAATTAAAATATTTTATTATGTACACTATTTAAGTATTTTATTTTCATTAATACACTTAAAAAGATCAAAATGATAATAAAACTACTGATAAGATTTTGATTCTGAAGATAGGGAGAGCTTCAAAACGATGGTGAAAAAATATGTTTGAATTAAATTACAAAAATACCTAATATAAGTATATAATACTATAAATCCGTAGTTAAACAGAAAATACAATAGGGTATACTGAAAAGCTGTTTCATTGAAAAGTAGGTTGATATAGGTGAAATATAAGTGGCAATTTCACTTAGTTTCTCTGATGGTTAAAAATAAAATTTTATTTAATATGTATCAAAATGATTAAGGAAAATCATTGGCCACATTACACCCGCGATTTTTGATTACAAAACTCTTGTATTATATAACTATAAATATTTTTACATTATACTGTACTATTACAAACCATGAAAGGTCTGGGGTGCAGTAATTAGTAAGAAGGTAATATTACTAGACCAACGATTATGTAAGGTGGTAATTAGGTAATAATCGTGCTCGACAACCAGATTTGTTGAATCCATTATGTGTATAATATATGTACTTATATATATTCAACATATTTGTAACGTATCGGCCATATTTCAATGACCATACTGTACCACAATGCTCCTCATACCAATCACTCTACCAATAAATGGTTTCATGCATTTAACACATGTAAGTATAGACATTTTCTTATATTATTTTTAGCTGATCATTTTTGGGGGCTTTTATGTCTTGTACTTTAAAATCTAGCGAAATATTTGTCGTTTTTTTCAATTTTTCTATTACACTGACTTTTCTCAGACAGATTTTCCTCAATCATCTTGATTAGTATCTATTAATTGAAATTAATACCACTAGAAAAACTAAGAATGAAATCTTGTTGTTTTCAACAGATACAATTTAATTTTAATGTAGTTTATGAAATAAAATTTTGCCCTGTCATGAATGAAAAATTACTTTACTTATATGTATTTTTTACAGTAATCTGACTTTTTAATAATAAAAATCAAGCTAGTAAAATATTAATTTATACATTGTAAATGTAAAAATCCCAAGAAAAAAAAAGACTTCGGTTTTTAAGCAGATGGGAATAATCAGAATTTTAAATAAATTATCAAAACTACATTAAAGTGATGTATATTAAAAAAAAATATTTCAATGGGGGTGCATTTTAATAGTGAAGGGGGTGAAGAGGGTAATGTTTGAACACAGTCAATGGAAAAGGCCGAAACATCACACATGTTAAAAATGTGGGCTTAAATTGTTCCAAATGATTTTTTTCTTAGTATTGTTTTGATAATTATTTAATAAAAAAAACATTTACACCTATGGTGAAACCTCTGACGAGCGAACATCTATGGCCTCCAATAAGTATTCTTTAGTAAACGATTGAAAATGATTTAAGGAGTGAAGATAATACTATATTCTTACATCCTTACAGGAACTCATTTTGTTATTCCCCAGAGCTAGGATTCTGTGATATCAAGCTTAAGTAAATTACTTATATGTTCAAAATTATGAAGTTCTTGTATCTACAATTGAGTATCTACTCAATTCAGATCAGTAATAAAAAATAACAGATATTTTGCCAATGTCACAATTTTTATACGGTTCTATGGATGGTCAAACTGACAGATGTAAGTTAGTACTTTATCCACAATAAACCTTCCCGTTGTAAAAATTACATTATTTTCGATTAAAAAAAACATTTAAGATTTAACTGCATCTAATAGTTTATGTATTTTTATCATCACTTATATTGTGCATCACTTTAAACTTTTGTGTAGATATTGTACTTCAAATTAAATTACACAAACGGTCTAAACTGCCAATCCATTACAAAAACGTGATCTACATGACTATTATAAGGCCTATTTGGATATACAAAGTTGAGCTTTGGGGCTCCACTAAAACATCAAATTCCTCCCGAATCTAATCCTAACTGTCCAAAATCCTTAATTCTCCTTACTTTGTGACGAATCAAGTCATCAGACCTCAATGTCTCATATGTTACCGATTTGCCAGATACCAGTTCCATGATAAACTTCCCAACCGTCCAAATCCACTTGTTTCTAACCTGGCTTCTCATTACTTAACAATCGTCCTAGGCGTCTGAAAAGAAGATGGCCTGGAGATCTTCTCCTCAAGAAATATTATTGGAGTTCAATGGATTGATTCTCCACAGTTTTTTATCACGTCCCTATGTCACCTACAGCAAATTTACTTGTTGTATATATTTTTATACGGTTGTAATTAACAATAAATAAATTATAAAAACAAATAATTAAATATAGTTAGAATAACCGATCAAATTTATATATAAACACTTTTCTTTTTGAAAAATTTTAATTTTAAAATTTTTTAAGTGTTATAAGAAGAGAAAAGTGTTATAAGCATGATTAACGCTGGAATCTTTCAGGCTTAAATTTCAATTTATCTTCACCATTTTTCTGATTTATTTTTTTAACGTTGTAGAATCTTTAGAGCCAAAGATAGTATATTCAGCTCTGGAAAAAAATAGTTAAAATACAAGGGTGACTAAATTGTGAAGGATACATTGTTTTGTTATTAATGGTTAATTAATACGTCAACTTTCTATTTAGCTCAGCTCTGGTTCTATCTATTTTTTTGTTGTCTTAAATCGAGTTAATCATGTATTAGTCACTACTAATACATGATTAACTCGATTTAATCGATTAATCGAACAGAAAAGAACATATATGGATTCAGAAGGAGTTATTCGGGTTCTATTTATTGTCAAAATAACTGAGATAAGACGTTATCTCGGTACGATTTCGTGATTGAAGAGTTTAAAATAGTGGTATATTTGGAATAATATTATTTACTCATTAAACAATAAAGGTTAAAATATAATTATTACTGAATTTAATATTGCAGGTGACTACGGCTTCGCGACCTCCTCCACCAGATTCAGTCCTCAGCTACCACCAGGTCCCGCCCAGGTACTAATCTAATTATTTAATTATACTTAAAATACAATTTTATTGAACTAAATAAATGTAAATTGACATTGTAGAAGTGATGGTTATGTCCCAACTAAACCCTTCAACCAAAGAAAGCCAATGTCGTTTACTAAAGATGGTTCGAACCTACGTGGTGTGAATATTCATGTTATATCAGATTAACAATCAAACCTGGTCTGCGTTGTGTTTTCATAATTATTTTTTTCACTGAACCTATTAATATCTACATAAAATAAAAAAACTATAATGTATATAATAATATATAGTGTATATATAACTATAATTACATTCAAGTGATCTTCGCTAAAACATAATATATTATTTAGATTTGATAATAATTTTGTAGCCTTTCTAGCCAGCTTTAATAAAATATTTCTAGTTTTGACATCTTTTGGCACTTGGATAAACAACTTTTGTGGGATTTTTATAGTAATATTTTTGCAATTAGGTACTGCACAAGAACTATAAGGAATATAACTCGTAACAGATTAGATTAGATTAGATTTTTATTCAGGGCGATCATTATCTAGGTTATTACACCCTTTTTAGTTTATTTATCTTCTTGTCTTTGACATTTGATAGTTGAATGTAGACTATTTCCTTTTTACACTGGTCGCTATTAGTGGATTAGATTTTAGTATAAAGTTGAGTTTCAGAAATTTTATTATTTTGCCTATGGATTCTGCTGAGTCTTTAAGGGTCAATTCTCTTGTACGAGGAATTTTATTATTTTCGAAGGCTTGACGAAATGATGAGCATTCTTCAATTATATACTTTATTGATAATGGGGACTGACAGGTTTGGCATACATTGGTCCTCTTTTGTGATTAAGTGGAGGTGTGTTAATTTGGAATGTCCTATTCTTACTCTTGCAACAACCACTTCTTCTCTTCCGTTTCCCCTTATGGCACTTGTCCACTTTTGTGTGTGTTTTTTTTTTACATTTCTTAGTTTATTGGTGATTGGTCCCCACATTGAATTCCAACTTTTTTCGGATTCTGTTCTTTAAAAATACCTTTATGTCTTTCGGCTCGTAAATTTGGAGTGGTGGAACGTTCATTGTAGCAGCCTCTTTATCCGCTGCCTCAGTTCCAACTGTTCCTGAGTGCCCTGGAGTCCAATGAAAGGAAACACTTTTTTTAAGATGTTTTAGTATGACTATATAGTAGTGAGCTTTGTCTATCGTAGGTCCGCTTTGATTGAAGTTTGATAGACTCTGGAGTGCAGACATTGAATCTGTACAAATGAGTATGTTTGAGTATTCACATTCTATAGATAAATGAAGAGATGTTAAAATCGCCTGAAGTTCAGCTGTAAATATTGTTGAGTATGTGGGTAATTTATATCTTTTGGGTGTCCCTTGTATTATTCTTGCAAAACCAATATTATCTTTTTGTTTGGAGCAGTCAGTATAAATTATTTCATAATTTGAATATTTTTGTATCTCCTTTAAGAATTTAATTTTATTTGAGTCGTGGTTCTGGCATTTCATATTTAGATCTATTTTGTAAGACTGGTATTTCCAAGGGAGCAATCTATAGATAGAAACAGCTTGGTTTGTAGGCATGCCATAAGTCTCTCTTATGATTCTCTCTGTCTTATGCCTAATGGAGCGTTCCGTGAAGGATTCATTTCATATTTTCTCATGCAACGAGGGTGAAATATATGGGGGTATGCAGGGTTAGTTGGTTGGAGTTTGATTTTGGTGATGTAACTGTTCATGAGTTCCTGCCTGTGAAAAATAAGTGGTGGTAAAGAAGCCTCAGCATAGAGACTTTCTATTGGGCTCGTCCTGAAAGCACCTGTGGCAAGTCTTATTCCAGTATGGTGTACGGAGTCTAAGAGTTGGAGACAATTTGTTTTAGCTGAAGAATAAACTTCACAGCCATTGTCTATCTTGGATCTTACTGCACTTGTGTAGACCATGAGCATCGACTTCCTATCAGCTCCCCACTCGTAATAGATAATTGATTAAATAGCAAAGGAAACTTAAAAAAAAAAAAACAAATAAATCAAAATAATACTCACACTGAATAGATAAGACTAGTGTAAGTTTATGCCGAAAGAACGTCATATCAAAACAATAATGGTGGCTTGATTTTATGCGCGGCTAAAAAAAAAAAAAATATATGTGCAGTTTGAGACTAAAAGCGATTTTATAAAAAAATAAAATAAGAAATCCGGGCTATTATCATTATCAAATAAGTACTATATGAAAATTTCAAGTAAACTCCATTATTATTTTGTTTGCGCTTTATAATTGTTTTTAACCTCCCTACTAACAATTAAATACATAAATAAAACATTTGCTGTCCGATCATGAAAACAGAAACTCAAAGTGGTAAAGGATTATGATGTTCCATTTACTTCTCTATAATTAAGAATTTTATTTTTTAAATTATCTCTTATGGAGCGCGGTGGCACCGTAGTAAGGCGCGACTCCAAGGAATCGAGTTCGAATCCGGCTGGGCAGAAAATTGTTTTCTGTTGTACTGTAGCCGTGGGTCAACTCCTGTGCGTTCTGGAGCCCTGCTTGAGTCCACCCAGCCTCATAAATTGGGTAAAAATTTGGTGGTCCAGCGTAATTCTGACCAAATCAGTTCCTTGCACAACCATTGGTCTATTGACAGTACTTCCTTACAAAGTACATCACCCCTGATATTTCATAGGTTGTAAGGGTAGATTTTTAAATTATTTTTTTTTATTTTAATTGTCACTAAAGTTCTAATACGAATTAAGAATTGAAAATTAGCCAATTCCTAAGTGAATAACATTGGGTGCAGTGCACTGAAATAATAAAGAACGAACGATAGACCTAACATAAAATAATTGTAAATGTTGAGGTAACATTTAAAAATAATTAGTGAAATTAAAATTTAATATCAAAATTAAAGATAGTTTTCTTTATTATTCTTAGACAGTTATGACGAATAAGAAAATACTGATAAGAATAGTTGAAAACCGAGGAAGGTTTTTAACATAAAATTTTGAATTTGAATTTTTAAAAAATTGTTGTCTATCATGTAATTTAAGGAAAACTAATTATGTTTAAAGTTTTTGTATAATCTCAAAGTAATGGTAAAACCTTCTATGCAAATTGTGAATTATATTTAAATAGCTTATCATCAACTTTAACTTATTTATTCGTTATTCACTGCATAATTTTTAAAAATCAGTTGATAATATATATTTTATTTTATTCTTGTAAAAAGATGACATATGTTGTTAGGACAAACAAATTAATGAAGCCACAAAAGGATTGATTCGTCATGAAAAAAAAATAACACGTATTAATTAATCTAAATATCATTAGATTTCCCTGTTACTATTTTTTACATGTTTCGGGATTTCAGTGAATTTAAATTTCTATAGGAGAATCGAATCTAAATTTTATTTCATCATAACTGTTATGTTATAATTTAACTGCTATAATTAAATAAAATTATAATATATATATTTTTTTACAGCAGACCTGTGATAACTCCTGTCCGAGGTAGAGCTCGGAGGCAAACAGAACAGCGCAGGGATGAACAGAACCCGTCAATGAACCCAACCCCGCAAGGGTAAGACTTATGAAATTTAATCTTTTATATTATGTACATTATATTATATTATTATATTATATGTAATATTACATTTGTATATACTATATTTCTAGGGAGGGCGGGAAATTAGAGGGTAGTATAAGTCAGAAATAATATGGCCGAAATTGGTTGTGTTATACAAGCTGTGGGACTTATAGAGTTGATAGTTGACTTTAGCTTATGAACAGATTATACAGATTATTTTGAAAGGGCGGTAAAACTAGTATATGTCAGAATGATCATAATTTTTTTAAAACTCTTAACCTATCTCAGTCGTTTTTTGACTCAAACGAATTTCCGTCTCTCCCAAGTTCCTTTTTAAATTAATTTCATAAATTCCATTTTGAATACTGAATGCTTATACACAAGTGCCTTTATTGACAAAATTAAAGTTTTTATCACAATAATGCTCCAATAATCTCTGACTTTTTATTAGAGAACGGATTTTCGTACAATTAGATCTTTTGTTTGAATCCTAGCTTCAAATTCGAAAAAGAAATCTAAAAAAGGCTAATTTTATTTTGCAAAAAATTGTACCATTTGAGTTTTTTCCCAAACTTTAGAATGATATGAGTTTTTGCCGCACACAATTACACGTTTTACACATTTTGGGTTAAATTTTTATTGCATACAATTTAAGGCTTGAAATAAATGTTTCATATTATATACGTATGTGTGCTAATATTTTTTTCATTTCATTATTTTTCTTATTTAAATTTGATAAATTTGAGGTAAAGCATTGCTTATGATATCAAGAGTCAAATTCAACCTAAAAAGAAACAGTAAACACAAGAATATTCTTGGAGTAGTCTTAACCACTGACTTCGGTTTTTTATTTTTTATTATTACATTATAAGACCTATTTATAATTCAATAAAAAAAAAATCAATTGCTCGGACCAATATAAATATATATACCTGCATATTTTTAAGCAAACTTTTCTTTTTTTGTACTTCCATATTGACCAATGAATTGTTAGGATTCTGGTGAATGGTATATTTGCATATAAATACACAATTGAAAAGCTAAGCAGAAAAACATATCATGTGAAATCTTATCTAGAGGAAATTAAAAAGGGAATTTCCCTTGGATGAATATTTTTAATTTCTCCTTTCTAAATAGCGCCTGGCATATTTTACTATAACTTAAAATTAGCATTCATAGTATAACTGACTTTTAGGGCCACCCGTAGCTCAGTGGTTAAGACACATTCTTACCAATTTGATGTCTATCTATGGTGCCGGTTCGAATCTGGCCTGGGGCGTTGACTTTTTCATTGAGTGGCGGTCCCACAAAATGAATAACTTTGACCCCCAACTATGGTTAGTCAGTATAGGACTCCAATGGGAGTCTTGGCTGAAAAATAAACAAAAAAAAATGACTGAAAAATCATTTAACACAATTATTTTCCTTATAGCTGTTTAATTATGGACAAAATTTTAGGTTTTTATCTAGAGTAGTTTATTTAGTTGTTTTTTTTATGCAAGTTTGCATAAATCTGAAGATATACGAGTTTGATTTGTTTGAAACAAGTATAGGTAAGATTTTCATTAAGTATTAAAGTTATTAGTTGAACAATAAAGTTGGTTATTGCAGGATTTCAGTACTTTATAAAGATTTTGAGTTTTAATGCCCGTTTTGGGTTTTTTCATCATTTGCATCCACAACTTTTATTTTCTATCATTTCAAACGATATTGAGTTTTTTTAGAGGTTTTCCCCCATATTTCCCCATTACTTCAACTCAAAGCAGACAGAGCAACCTCAAAGGTAGTAAAGAAGAATCCGTTAAAAAGGTTGAGATATGGTCCTCTTATCTTGATTTATCTACAACAGGATCTTAATGGTAGAATTAGTAATGAAACAATAGGATGGGCCAAAGTGCTTGGGAAAACTCGAACAGGAGTAGTGAAGGGGCTTCGAGTTATGACTGCTTTTTGTTGCCATATGTGGTCAGAATGCTTTCATGGGGAGAAAACCTTCTTTTGAACTATTTTATAAATTTATTTATCACTTTTTACAACTTACAAATTACTTAAAAATATATGCAAGAAGTATATTTGATGTTAGTTTTACAATAGCATAACACAGGCATGTGAATCTAACCCTTCATAGAACCCTAATAACATTTCTTGAGAAGATATCGAGACCATCTTCATCTCAAATGCCTCGGAATATCATGCTAAAAAGGAGAAACCAGGGTAGAAACAAGTGGATTTGGGTGGTTAGGAAGTTTATCATAGAAGGATTTTTTATCAGGTTCAGATAACGAATGGATCCTTGAAGTCTTGATGAATGACTAAATAAATCATTTGTGACTAAATAAAGAGCGTTAAGGATATTACGAAGGATTTTGTGTTGTAACTTCACTATTTTCAAATAGTAAATATCGGATTGGTTATAAATGAAATCGATTGTCAGTTTTTTATACTCAAACAAAATTGAAAACTACTATACAAATCGTCAAGTGATTGTTAATATTCAATTATTTTGTAAATATACCTTTTAATGGTTGTCGAATATCGTCGGTTCAATGCTAAAGTTTCTGAGACAATTTTCTTTTTTAATTATGGCAGCTTCTCTAATTTTGACGTAAGTCTATTGTACATTTTGTATTTTCAGTCAGTTGCGTCATACATTCAGTCAGATTTGTATTTCATTACGAAGAGAACAGAAGTCTAGGATAAAATTCAACAAAACAAATATACCAAAACTTTGAGATACACCACTGACAATAATAAAAGAAAAGTGGTGTGATAAGCGCACACAACTTGGAATTTTGAAGGCGCAAAATTTCTAAAAAAAAATTATTTTCCTGTTACTATAAAAAATAATATTTTTGTTTTCGTCAAGGAGTGGATAATAAATACAACTTTGTTCCTACAAAAACAATAGTTCAACAAAATAAAACTAAGCCCTGTACCATTTCATTGAAATCGGGATAGATCGGGAAAACTCGTTTTTTCCAGATTTTTCAGTCTCTATTTCTCTTTATATCTCTTTTAGTTAATTAGGAAATCCTTTCTCAGTTCACGTTTTTCAATTTAATAAAATTAAAATAAAGTTAATTATTTTAAATAAACACGATTAAATGTACTTTAGAGGATGATTTTTTTTTAAACTTCGATATTTAACCCTTTTCAAACTATGAGCATGCGTTCAAGCAAATTTAAGTTAATTAAATTTATATTGGTGTACCAAGTTTAATCAGAATTGTCACAGCCGTTTTTTGAGAAAATCGAAATATTAAAATATATTATACAATGTGACACTTCCGATTGGTTGATTTTCCGAAAAAGTTGCAGTAACATCCTGGGAATTTACTGCCTTAAATATTTAATTTCAGTATTGCTTAGATTTTTCGTTTTTGAATTAGGCTGTTCACACGCACGCATCATTTAGCTAGACTATGTTATTTGAACTAACAAGACCTCAATATTTCTATTTCTTTCGAAATCTCGAATTAGATATTTTTCACTATCACAAATCATTTCCTTACTCTACATTCCATATATTGGTATGTGAATGTAAATCTATCCCATTATAATCAGAATTGTGGTAATACATTGTTTCTTAAGCAAGAACGTGATGTGACAAAGATCAAGCTCAACCGTCGGATGTCCCCCTCCCCAATTAAAAGTGGCCATTGTATGGATGCTGAGTGTCCACAAAGAGGATGTCCTAAGGAATCTTTATCGAGCTATAATATTTGAAGTTTACGGTTATAATATTCGACTGCACGAAATATATTATTGAACAACCTTTCATTTTTTTCTTTTTATGGAAAATCGTTTTTTAATCTGTAGAAATTAAAATTCTGTGTTTTAATTAAGTTTGGGAAAATAAAATAAAAGTTGTTTAAAACGTTATGCAGATTCTTTACATAGACTCAGATAAAATATTAATAGGAAAATGAGATTCAAATTCTTTGGTAAAAGAATGTGAATTATATTTTATGATGAACTGTTTTATATGTTAACTTCCTAATCATGATTATTTTCTAGCTCGGTAGAAATGGTGTGTCTAGTGTATAATAGCGTCTAATATTGAATTTGTTTAGCGGACCACTGAAGAGCATCTAGGAGGGTGAATTCCGGAGAGCGAATTTGTTGATCGGGTGAATTAAAAAATTGTGAAATGGTGAAATTGGAGGAGCAGAAATGAGAAAGAAAAATAGGAATGAATTGAAACATTTGTATTAGTTGTACAGACCGAAATTGATTGTAAAAGGAAACTGTAGGGGAAAAAAATTGTTTATTATATCTCTTTATGTCTGATTATACTATGTATGTGTAATTTATATATGTGCGATTACGGATTGATAAGTATGCTGTGTGAGATAGCTACCTGATGTATTTAGGCAGCATAGATAAATAAAGTATTTCTCTCTCTCTTATGATGAACCTTTCTATATGTTAACTCCCTAATCATGATTATTTTCTAGCTCGGTAGAAAGGGTGTGTTGTGGTCAAAATCAAGATCAATCATCAGTTTTTTTCCTCATTTATGTCCACTTCGTAAACGCTTGCTCTATTACGGTGTCCTGAGAATTTTTTGTCGAAATAAAACATTTGCTATTTAGAGCAATAATATTATTATATTATTATTTGCGGTTATATTGGTGGCTGCAGGAAAAATTAAATTCTTCTTAAAAATTGGAAAACAAATTATAATTTTTTTTTTTTCTGTAAAACAGTTTTATAATGTTTAGAACTACAATTCAGCTTTTTAAGGATCTGAAAAAAGAAATAGGGGTGATTCGAAATATTATGCAGATTGTCGACATAGATATAGTTTGAGTATTAATTGGGTGAAAGTCATTTATGAACAACTTGTCTATTTGCTAACTCATGATCATTATAACTTTCTAGCTCGGCAGAAGAAATGGGGAGCAGGTTGACAAGCCCATATGACTCTAATAATAGGTAACATCATTACTTTATTTTTTGATTTATTTTTTTTTTTAATTTTTTTTTTTTTGTAGAGGGACGAAATAAAGACTTATACTATTAAAGTATAGAATTATACTAATAAAGTATAATTAGACATATGAGAGCTAAAGTTGTGTTAAAGATCAACTCTATAATCAAGATATTCAACATTTTAGGGGAAGCTCTATCAAGATTTTGCTAAGGATTGAGAATTTTCATTGTTCAGAGTAATCTATCTAAAACTTATACGACTAGTTATGAGCATTTAATTTACTCAGCAATAATTTTTTTTTTAATGAAAATTATAACACTACATTATTACCCACCACGTGTGCTCATGTAGAAATAACATATATGAAGATCGCGGGGAAAATGAAATGTCCAAAAATCTTAAAAACCAGGTAACCTACGTAAAGTCAGACGAATTGTTGATGAAAAATTCATTATCGTTTTTAAATGAATGAGTTATCATGTAATTATTATTAATAATTTATTTATAAATTTTAATTGTTAGTAGTTCATTAATTTCTGAGCATTGATCCTTAAATTTTTTTATCTTGTTTTTGTTGTATTTTAAGGTTGTTTTCTTTTCTCTAAGCATTTCCAAGAATAACTAACCTTAAATATGTGGTGTTACTTATTAAAATGTGACTATAATTCATTCAGAAATTTTCAGATAGATTATGTTAGCATCGGAACCACGGGATGTGCGTCTATTGTGCACTCAGGTTTAAAAATAAGCACTGAAACAATTTCGTGTTCATCTTTTATTTAATATCTGTTTTGATTTGTTAACTAATTTAATTATGTGTTTTTGTATTGTTTTTTGTTTTGTTATTTAGCGTGACAGAGAGCATCGACCTGACCAGAGGAAGCCCCGATCTGATGACCGCATCACAGCCGATGTATGTAAACCTGTTACGAACGTACAATAATACATAATATGATCGTAATACTTTAGGAGATGAATATATAATTATTTATAAAGGTATTTAAAATTAAATAGAGGAGTCAATTGGAACGTTGTCTGCGATGTTTATATTTTGTAACTTGGATACCATGAATTAATGTTTATTATTAATTAAATGAACCAGCGTGTATGTAGTGTGTTTCTAAATATTTTTGACTTTATAGCTTAAATTTTATGAATTCAGCATTTATAAAGCACTTAAGCCCTGTTTTGTACTACTTTTAATGATGAGTTTTTTTTTTAACAAATTTACTCCTTTAGAAAAAAATAAATAATACTTTTGCTAATAAACCTATCTGTTTTCATTTGAAGAGCTTGAGGTTTGAATATGTATGACAAACTACATGATGAAAATTCTTTAGGTGTATATTATCTGTATGTATATTAACGACCACGATGATTCATAATATTCATTCAACAACACATATACACTATATACAACTAGTACTTTTCTATACAACGTTCTAATCCATATCTATCTTCTATTTGATTGAAAAAAAAAATCAGTTACTAAATATACTCTACTTACTAATATTAAGCGTTCACTGACTAGACAAGAAAACAAGGTGCTCTTGTCACAATGTCACAGAACCAATAGCGACGAAAAAAAAAAAAATCTTGTACTTTTGATTTTCATGGCGGAAATTGTAATTCATTTGAAACTTTTTTTGTTTATGTTTAATTCTTTGCCCTCAGGCCGCTCCAAGAATACAATTGGCAGACTCCAGCTCCAGAGGCCCAGTCAGAGCAAGTGCAGACCTATCAAGTGGCAAGTCCCGACTATAATGTCCAGTACATACCAGTGCCCCAGAACCAGATGAGCCATCACATGGTGCCTCCTACGTCGCAGATGTGTGGCCAGGAACTGGAACCCTACCAGATGCCGATATATCAACCAGTAGTCCAGAGGTACTATTCTTATCTCAAATATCTTCATTACCTTAAGATGTATGCACCTCGTTCAAAGAGTATGGTACAGCGCTATTCCATGTCGTCACTTAGCTTATGACTTCCACATCTTAAGATTTAGATTACTACTAATAACATTCTGAATATATCTGCAAAATATTTTGTCCACTCATCTGTCCACCGCAGTTTATGTTGAATTATTTTTTTTTTATTTGTTACGATTCGAAGCTATGGGCATGTCAAGAATCCATTTATATTTTTATCCATCTACTAGTATATTTATTTAAGAAAACTTTAAAACAAACTTTGAACGTTCTTTTATTGTGCTTTTGGTTAAAAAAACAAAACAAAATAACAGTTCTTTTTTTTAAACATAATATGAGCGAAGGTAATGTTTAATTTTACAGCGAAAGTGATGTTTGCATACTGACTGAGCTCTCGGGAACAATTCTAATATTATCATATTTGTACTAAATATATAATCTGATTTCATGTCAATAGTTAATATTAAAAATTTAATCATGTTGATGTTTAGTAAGATATATTAAAGATTATATGAAATATGAGTACAGTGTGTACTCCTTTGATGGAGTGTTGTTTATGCGTTTTTCAAAAGTGAGTGACAGTAAGCTCATAGAATCTGTGAATACTAAGATATTATTTTTGTTTCTTCCATAATAGTTAATTTTTTTCATTTAAATAAAAATAATATCTGAAAACTAATTGCATGCATTATACATTTTATTCTAAGTACTGTACTGAAATTCTTTAATTTAGCATTTTAAAAATTGTATTTCTTTTTTATCTTTTTAAGTTTTCTGGCAACAAAATTTTGTAATCACTTTCATCAGAAATTGATTATAATATAATTTATAAAAAATTTAATACTTAAAAAACAATCATTTCTTTATTCGGTTATTTATTACATAATATGTAGAGTAGTTTACTAAAAAAAATTTTAAAATGCAATCTGCTAGTGTTTTTGGTTTTATAATTGTTAGATAATATCTAATCATTATGATTCACTAAAGAGTTATTCATAATGATTAGAACTATAGAGAACACCAACCACAGAAATTAAATTTCCTAAAACAATTTTTGGTTTTATAATTGTTTATTACTATTAAAATAATATCTAGAAACTAATTGCATGGATTATAAATTTAATTGTTGATTGAGGAAATTCTGAATTTTGCATTTTTTTTTTATATTAACTAGCAACAAGATTTTGTAATCACTTCGATTAGAAATTGAGTTTAATATAATAATTAAAAAATATATAATATTTTTAACAAAATAAATCTTCTTTTAATTTGGTTATTTGTTTTAAGATTATGTTTTTAAATATTATAATAACAATATTTTGATATTTATGTATATTCTATAATATATACAAACGTATATAGAATCTACAAAATAAAAATTCTTCCGCAATTTCCTAAGCTAAGCTCCAATTAAAAAATTGTATATATATATTTTTTAACTCACGTTTTAAAGATCACGTAAAATACTATCACCGAAAAATTAAGTACTAAACTAGAACATATTTTTATCAGATGTCAAAAAAAAACTACTTGACTTATTAAATTTAATGTTCTTGAATAAATGATTGTTGAATTTTTGTAGAGGTTCGAGACCCTCCCTTCATTAATGTAAAACTTAAATTTTCTAAAGAAAACAAAAAAAAACTAAAATAAAAAGTATATATTCATAATCATTTCTAAACTTAAAATAAATAGTAAAATTGCCTTGTTTGAAAAAATAATATTCCTCTTAGATAAATAATTAATTAATGAATAAATATTTTGGACTTGATTTTTCAATAATAATAATGACAAATAATTAATTTCAGGGCTGTAGTCGGAGCTTCAGAGATCATTAGAGTGAGTTTTTTTTTTTATTATATATTATTTATTATTTCTATTATTTAAAGGCGATATTGAATATTTTATGAAGACTAAAATTAATTTTCTTATAACAGAAAAATGTATGTTCTTAATTACCGTATTTTTACAATCATTAATTGATTAAAAACCTAAGAACGTAGGTAAATAGATTTTGAAAATAATTTTTGTTAAAATAAAAATAGGTTAAAAATCTAAATGTTTATGCTGATTGATTCTTATGATATAGCACAAACCTTAATTTAATTCGAAAACTTCAACAAATTTTTTTTATAAATTTAACAATTTTTTTTTCCACACAGATTATTATTGTTTATTTAAAATTTATTATGATAACTGGCACTTGGCACTGTTTTTATATACATATACTTAATAATTGGGTTTACAAAATTTATAATCTGACTTATCATCCACCATAGGCGTGATCAAATAATATTCTAAATAATTATTTTTTTTTTTTAAATTTTAATAATTAATTTAATTCAAGATCAAAAAATTAAATTCATATTGCAATGTTAGCTTGTGATTAAATAAGCAATATATTGTGAAATTAAAAAAAATTAGTCAATTATGAAGAATTCAGAGTTTCAACTTTGTATAACATTACAATTTAATACATTTTAGATGCATGTTACAACAATTCAAAATTACTTTAATATATAAATCAAAATGTTACTAACAGTAGATTTTAAGAATTTTTAAGAAAAATAAGATGTTTATAATTTGGTAATTATTTTTATTATGGGTAGGTGGTAGAAGTGTTCCTAATCATGAGAAAAATTGAAAACAATTATTTGAGTTGGACTTAAAAAATGTTGATTGTTTGTGAATCATTTTGCTGGCATATATTATTGTTCAAGACTCTCCACAGAATAAATTAACTATTGAACTCATACAATATTTTTATTTGTAGTTATTTTTTAATTTTAGTTGTCCTTGTTGAATAATAAACATATATCATTTCTTAAAAAATCAAAACTGGATGGATATAAGCAGTAGATAATATCTTATAATGGATTAATATAAGCTGAACAAAGGGTATTAATAATTGATTTAGTTTTCTGTACATGAAATATTTTATCTCATAATGAAGAAGATGGTCAGGGTTGTTGTAAAAAAGAACAATGGTTATCCACTATTTATTTCCCGACGTTTCGCCCCACTTTGTGGAGCTTTATCAGGGCTGTTCAAATCGATAGCTTTAGAGATTTTTCTAAAGTCTAACTGAATTTTCTAAAACTAAAAGTCTCAAAAAATATATCATCCTTTACTTAAAATGTTTTAGTAAATATTTCGAAAGGTACTTTTTATAAAGTATAAAATAATAATAACCAAGATACTAATATGTTTTTCCCATTGCACTGTATCCTAATAGGCCAAAATTCATATATTTTATAATATAGAAGGTGTATTACTTTTTTTTATAACCGATAACATAAATTTCACCAGTATTTAATAATTTGGTTGTTCAATGTCTATTCCATCAGAAAATTTAAAGTATAAATCTTGAAATATTTTTTTGTCACTCCTTCACTGACAGGCATCTAATTACAAAATAAGTCTGTTATATCGCCATAAAATAAGTCTAAATAAAAAAATATTTGTTTATTATTCTTGTATTGTTATATTTCCAATCAACATTATAAGATTTGTTTTTTAATTTTAGTTATCCTCCAAATAAAATTACATTTTTTTTCTGTATTAATAATATTTTTGTTTACAGAAAATATATTTTTTTCAGCATACTGAAGCCAATGGACCAGGAACAACTTCCTTCCTCTCCGTAAGACAATTTCTGATTTTATACATTTTTTATTAATTATTTCTTAACGTAATGCTATGCTTATTTTGATAAAGTTTATATATTTTTAGATGACTTATGTAAACATTTTAAATTGTATTAAGCAGTTTTATTTTAAAGTGAATTTGAGTACATTTAATGTATATTGTATTTTATAGTATTGATGTTCACGGTGCAGAACTCAAATATTTTTTGTCACAAAAATTTTATTACTAATACATTTTATATCCAAAATGGACTCAAAGCAATAAACAATCTGGATAGTTAGAAAACCACTAATTAAGAAACATTTAAATATATTATAATTAAAAATGTTTTCATATAACCTTATCTTCTGGCTCTTTTCTTTCTTTATTTTGTTTTATGTACCCGACACTAAAAGTATACCTAACAGACTAATAAAAAAATTCATTAATAAAATAAAACTCCAATTGTCCAGTCACCAAAGGACTTATTCAAAAACAGTTACAAATTTTATTCAATTTCAATTAACACTAAAATAAATAATGCCAGGAGTAAATTTTAAAATAATGAAATTCCATGTATTTTTTTTTTTTTTTTTTTATACAGAGACAGAAAAAAATATTACTTTTTCCTCGATTAACAATCATTACAAATGAGAGAGATATTAAAAAATTTACTTTCGGCCATTAGCAAATTATATGATGTCTTTCACCTAATTGTTTAATGATATATTCATAATCAACAAGTGCTAACAATTTCCATATATTCATAATTTTATTTAAAAATTACTAATTTAAATTACATGTGTTCATTCCCAAATATTTGTTTATAAATATATAAAATGATATATTATTTTTATATGATTGTTTTCTTAAAACGTATTCTTTGCTCTGTTAAAAATCTTCTTTTTTTTTTTTTTTTTTTTTGGACCTTTTTGACATCAATTGTGAAATTCAAGAGAATTAAAATAATAATAAAAAGAACAAATTACTAACAACTAAAATATTTTGTCTTTTTTCTTTTTTTAATTTCCGTTCTCCAATCATTATTATAAATATTATCCGCAGTATTTTATATTTTCTTCATGCATAGTGAAACATAAAAATGTAATATTTTTCATAGATTCAAAAAGGATATTAAAATGTTGTGAAAAACAAAGAAAAACTGTTTATGTAAAACATTATGAAAGAAAAATTAATTAATATTTTTCAGAATTTGCGTATGCCCTCGGGAGAGATTCTCGCCGTACTGGTAAGTAAACTTTAAAATAACTGATTGTTTTAATCATACACATACGCAATTATTTATGTAAGAAACTTTTATTTGTTTGTGTATTTATATATTTTTCAACTATTTATAGTCTTTGACATTTTGTTTTTATTTTAATTTTGCCACGTTAATATTATATTATGTAGTATGTTTTGTCTTGAGTACAATAGTTTTGAAGCATCTTAATTTTAATGATAAAATTATTTTTTTACTTTTAAATTTTATTAGAATTGATTATAATTTCATTGTGGTAGCAAACGCAATAGGTGCCAAGCACTGTCATACTATTTCACTACTGTGAACTATTAAGTAGCAATGACCACGACGACAGGAATCTGTCACGTGAAGATGGACTTTTAGTTCTCTGATTGTTCGTTATTGCGTGATGGTATATCTGCCGCGCCTGGCTATTTAAAGGAAAATATTTATCTATTTCTAGTTTTGAGTTCAGAATGTTCTGTTAGTAAATATGTTAATGTAAGAAAGTAAATATGTTATTGTACACATTTTGGAATCTATTAATACTATATTCTTGTAATCGTTATTAATTAATTAATGCAATTAATGTAATCGTTTACTACCACAGCACACGATCCAGTACTTCTACACCCAGCCGAAGCCGTCCTCGTGGGCGTTGCCGGTAAGTTATTATTTTATTTTTTTTTATAATAATAATTAACATTGATAATGTCCTAAATTATAATTATAAAAGATAATGTGTATAGACTATATGATTATAATTGTGAACTATAATGCTCTAGATTTGTTTTTTACTTCAGGAATAAATTTATGCAAAACGATTAATCATTATTTTTTTTTCTAAGTTAGGAAATAATTTCATAATTACGTTAAGCTCTTGAAAATTGGTTCATAATGTTCTTAGTTTTATTTATGCATTTTTCGTCATTCTCCATTTCAACTGCTTCATAAGTTACATATAATGTTTTCTAAAATCTTTGGCTTTCCAACGTTAAATTATGTTAGATAATAAAAATAATTATCTGCAGTAACTATAGTAAAATAATTATCTTCCTTTCTCGTCCTTGGAGTTAGTAGTGTAATGTAATATAATGTTTATTGTTTTTATTACATGATTTTAAATTGATTTCAGGGGGTGTCAGGAGAACCAATTGGAGACCAGCAACCGGCGAGTCAGGAACTCGGACCAGTCGTAAGTAACAACAACCATAATAATTCATTAAGCATATTCTGCTTAAAGATTTATTTTAAAATATTTTTTTTCTCTAAATAATAATAAATAAAAAATATATTTCATTTCTAAGAAAAATATCTAAGAAGTTTTATATTTGTAATAAGCGTTTGCGGCTCTATTCCCCTCACTCAGCCTCCACTGGCTTTTAACACAGTAAAAATATTTTATTTTTAGTAATTTTCAGTATTATAATTATTAAGATATTTTATTTTTAGTTGAGCAATCTATTAATTTTTTTTTGTCATGTCTATATTTTATTTAACTTATACTAATTTTACAATTTTTTATTTTCCTCTCGTGTAGTTCCCTATACAAGAGAAGTTTATTTAAAAGTTGGGCGTACTTAAAATACAACGACATAATTTATGTATTTGATGTAAATTTTAGAATATAAAAAAAAATATAGAAATAAGTAAAGACGTATATACATAACTAAATAAGTCAATACACAAAATAAATAAATGAATGCATTCAAACAATCAGTTCACAAATCTAATTTATAAACAAATTGATTATTGCGTTTATGTGTGTATAGTAATTAAAATATATAGGAGAAAATTATACATATATACCTTAACTAAAATGAATACATTTATCCAATTGTAAATGAACTTAGGAAAAAATTAACTAAAACAAAAACACAGTAATAATATATAAATTAGAAATACTATATGTTATTAAATATCAGCTGGCCAGACATTATCAGTTCGGTTAATTCTGTAATGAAGTGGAAATTAGTTTATTGTTCTCTTATACTATTCGACCTCTGGTTGCTGCAACTTGTATGATGCTAACATTAAAAACCATTTTATGATTTATATCTAAGACAAATATTTGAAATGTAATAATGGATATTATTCTTTGATATATAGCACGTCAACATCGTATCGACCAGCTCAGAACAACTTGACTCCAGGCCTCAGTCCCCAGCAGCCGAGAGAAGTGACGTCGTGAGTATTTTTTGTATTTAGTATAATGTATCAAATATATATAGAAGTATATTTCATAATTTCTGAATTGTTAATTATGTTAACCCGCCATCGGCCGCTAGATCGATTTTAACAGAGCCGGGCGTGAGATTTTTTCTCTCATATAGCTCTTGAACATATTTTTCAAAATATAAAATTTTGATTTAGATTAAGTTTATTTAATATAACAAACCAAGTATAAAAAAAAATATTTTGATATAAGAGCAAACTAGTTTTAAATAATTAAAAAAAAAAACATAATTAGAAAATAGAAATAAACATAATGTAATATTTCGAGACGAAGTTATAAAAAGAATCCAAAATCCAGATATATTGTATTATAAGAAGATAAAAATTATGTTCAAAAAAATGCTCAGTCTGAAAAAAATCTCGTGTGCACAACTGGTGCAAGTGAACACCGTATTTGAACATATTGGTCTTTTACACTGGTGACAATTCTTTTTTGTTTAGAATGTCTGAATATAACCCAGAAATTTACTAAAATAGTATTCATACGAAGCTTCGATGAAGTGAAAACATGAAAAGAAAAATTTTTGTTATAAATATCATCCAAATATACACTTATAGTATCGAAATACAATTTCCCTAGTTCTGGTAATTTTTTCCCTTGAGAAAAAAAAATATATAGATAAAATAAACATGGTACACGTGAGAAAAAATATATTCAAGTTGTGAGGATTTTTCTTACGTGATTTGAAGGAAGATACTGTAAACTACATATTTCAAGAAAATGGGAACCAAAGTCTCCTCCAAGCAGCTTCCAGACCCGAAAAACGATAAAAGCGAGAGAAATTCTCACGCAGTGACCAATGGCGGGTTAAAATGTAAACGTGTTGTATAATCGTATCAAGAATTCCCAGTTTAACTGTTTTACAAGAACTTTTAGAACCAATTTTTAAAATATAAGTCCAACGTAAAATTTTATCAAAAGAACCTTACATAGATTTCCTTAAGAGCTTAGTATTACACAATAAATTGATAATAATATTTAATGGAGTATAAATAATTTATATAATTATTATGGATAATAATAATTTAATGGAGCATAATAAAAATAAAATATTGACATA
>NW_027112014.1:1921259-1934363 GCF_000696795.3 Halyomorpha halys
TATATATATATATTTATTTATTTTTTTATTTTTGTATGAATGTGATCATCACTATTATTTGTTACCCAAGGTTGTGGCAGATTGGAATATTTATCCATAAAAAAAAAAATGTAATCTTCTCTCGCTCAACTAACGCTGGAATTTCCAATGGAATGAGGTACTCATTTTTTATGGATTGTGACAGTAAATAGGATTTTAAGACAATGGAAAACGACTAACGATAGTCCATTGAATCAACAATTTACTTTCAGCCTCCTTTAGTTATAAATTATTTTTAGAGAATTAGTTAAATTATATTGTTTTAACCATTTCTATTATTAATTAATTATTTTTTTAGGATAATGGACGTATTTCAGGAACTGAATCATATCTCGGAAATGACCCAGAATATGAGGTGATGAAATTATTATTATGGTTGAATAATTACCTATATCTAGTTAATATAGCACACTTTTTGTTTTTATAATAGATCTACCATTTATGGTCTTTTAATGTCATTAATTCCAATTTACTTCAACTTACAATAAATACAATAGTAACTTTCTCAACTAAATAAATTTGATGAATAATCACAATATGTATGCACTTGTTCCGTTATGGACTTACTCTGACTTATTGTTTAAATTTATTTTGATGCATGTTATATCTAGGTCTTGCAAAGTATATAAGAAAGGTGAGATTACATTTTATTATTCCAACTTTTAATTCTGTTGAACAATATATATTTCGCTGCTTTTCATGAGTTGTGAAACATCTTACATAATATCACCAATTATCTGTGTCATTACTGAAATACATAAGCATTTTAAATATACATTTTTTAAAATACTTATTACTCTTGTCATTTTTTGTATTATAGATATTTGTATCTCTTAGAACTAAATAAACGTATTATACAAGTACTCTAAACATTTTTTTAGATTTGCTGGTTAAAAAAAAAAATGAATAAACTTTGAATTAACCAAGTTATATTTACTTTAAAATTATGCAGTATTTAAAGAAAAGTCGAAAAAGAACACAGAAATAACAATATAAAAATTGCAATGAAAAAAGTGAAAAAAAGATCTTATATTATTAGTGCAAAAATATATTTACATAAGTGTTTAGGTTATTATAGAATGAATAGTAAAATTTCGTAATATTATTTTTATTTATATCTAATTCTAATTTTTCTTCAATAGACGGTTCCTTTTCACTATCGATTAGTGTCATTCATTGTATTCGATAACTACCGAATTCTTCTGAATGTAGATAGCTTTGTGAATAAGTTAATCTCATTTCTACTTTTTTTTGTTTTTGGTATCATTATAATTATGTGAATACCATAAAACATTTCCGTTTCGGTATGCCTTTCTTCTATGCGATTTTTCGACACACGTTAAGCAAGAAAACCTTGTTTTTTGTTCTATTATTCATAAAAATCAGCAACTTTTCATTTTTTAGTTGTTTTTTTTTTAATTTTTCAATCTTTTTACTATTCTTGATTAAATTCAACCTACTATTTTAAATATAACTCATTCTTGAAATCATGAATCATCTCTGAGCAAAAAAAAAAAAAAATTAATACACATTCCCAAATTTACGAATGAGGGCACCCTAAACGACATTCACTTACAATGCTCATGCCATCTCCTCTCAATTTTTAAATGAAACTATCCAAGCATAAAAATAATTTCATTAAAGATGATAGTAACTGTGAAATCAAGAAAAATGTCCCGGTCAGAGAATGGTTTTGAGAATTCATTTGTGAGCTATCAGGATTATAAAAAAAAAAAAAACTCGACCAATTTTTATTACGATTGGAATATACGTGTTATTAAAAAAAATTGATCCTGAAAAAATATAAAAAAATATTGATCCTGAAATAATTCACTAGAATATGGTTTTTGGAAGGACAAACATTTGCATGTAAAATAGCTATGGAAAATTGTTATTATAAATTTTAAAAGTTATTTGTGATGAATATATGTAATAATTTTCATATTAAACAAATTCATAATAATAATTTCATAAAATAGATAATAATTTAATACTGTATCATCAACATTTTCCAACATGTGTAACAACCCCCAGGATTATGCGGGGTGCCATTATGAAAATATTTTTTTAATATTTTACAATAAATTAAATAAAGACACATTTCCATTTGACATCAGAAAAAGTGGACAATGACAGATTTATGACTATAAATATTCGTTGTAAAAGTCTTACAAGCCAAAATATTGCAACCTACAAAATCCCAAATCTTAGTTTTTGTTAATTTATTTTTGAATAAACGGTGGTGAGTAATGAAAAATTAAATGATTAAACTTTGATTCCTTTTTTACGACTTCGCAAATTCATTTATTTTTTGAATAATTAATACTAAAGTCAAAATTCAATCCGACCCGGTTTTCAGCCGCCATATTGCAATGGTTTTATAATATCTGATATTTTATGCACGGTTTTAAACAAACAAACAACTTTGTTTTTTCGTTTTTATTTAAAATATTTTCAGTAAAAAACGCAGGCTAATATTTGTTAATAATGAAAGATATGTAAAAATTCGTCTATCAAAAAGTTAACATATCTAATTCTGAACATTTACTAAAATTCTAAAGAAAAATTTTATGAAGTTAATTTCAAATTTTCGCTTGTCAAATTAGTATTAAAACCAATATTTTCATTAAAACTTTAAATTATTTACTTGAGATTATTTTGTAATAATTATTCAATAATAATAAGCAATAATCCAAGGAATAATTATTACTCAACCGTTCTAGAGAGTTCAGGAACAATCTTTCTAATACATGTATTTATGTAATTTAAATTTGATGATTTTTGTTAAGTACATGAAAAAAATGTGTTGAAAGCCACTGCTTTATTAATTTTTGTTTGCTTATTTCTTGAAAGTAAAATTATTATAATACTCTCTAATGAGACTTAGGTTAATTAATTACTTTTAATGTTCAATTTATAGAAAACTATTTCCCTCTAATGAGTCTATCTCAAAGAAAAGGGGATCTTTCTTTATATTTATTAATTTATACAATTGTGGCATTGTTATTTTTAGAACGTCATGTTAATATGTTCTATTGACGCTTTGGGTATTGAAACTCTGGGCTCTTTAAGCTTTTTATTTATTAAATTTCTCAAAGATAAAAAATAAAAAAGTGCTCATTATGACACCTGATCATAGGAGAGAGCCGAACTATCTGTCGGCCTCTATGGCTCCATCGATCAGTCCACCCCAACCGACCTCTCCAGACACCGAGAGGAGCTCAATGGTGAACAATATCCTGCAGACTCTGGAGGAATTGCTACCGGAGGAGAGGAATCAGCAGCAGTTCATCAAGAATCCGTTCGACCTGCGTCTGCCATTGCTAGGATCGCCGAATCCCTCAACTCCTATGCAGAACGGGTCCGTCAGGGAAGGGGTCAGGACCTTAGACCACATGTTGCCGGAGTAAGTGCAAGAATTACTTATAATGATAATGGTTTAAAAAATAATTGTAATATAATATATAATTATAATCACTTTAAAATATTTTAGCAGAATGGACCGCTTTCATTAACAAAATTACACCCATTTCACATGTATCCGTTTTAAATTGAATTTTTCTCCCCTCTCACATTAGTGTTAGTCACATCTCACTTACATTAGTCAATATGATCACAACATGAAAAATCCTCTACCTGGGCGTGACTCTCGACAGGCACCTCACCTTCTCCAGCCACGCCAGGGAGAGACTAAAGCAGGCCTGGCAGAAGTCGCATAGGCTCTACCACTTGCTTACTTCACAACAAATCGCGCTACGCCTGAAACTCGAGGTATATAATATAAGGCCTTCATACGTCCAACGCTGCTCCATGGTGCAGCACTCATGCGACACCTCTACAAGACTACGCTCTCCAAACTGCAGAGTTCTGGCTGAAAGCCTGTGCCAAACCATTTATTCCCTGAGATCGCCCCTCCACCAATACAAGAGGTGGCAAAGCATTGTCCCCTTGGTCGACGTCCTCGCCTTGGGAGGGACTTCTAGCTCTGCAGCCTGAAGTCATCACTTCAACACCACCAACAGGAATAGCCCCTCCCTATTCCTAGTGAGCATCCAGGCAAACATATGCCATCATTGTTGACACCGCCTTCAGCGGACCCGGCAACCATTCTTATAATGCCATCCCGGCAAAACAAGAAGTTGAAATAGCCGGTATATGTATATATGTGTATATTTGTAAATGCCTTTTTCTTTGCTCCAGAAGGTAAGAAAGAAAAAAAACATGAAAAAGAAGGCGATAGGAGAATTCTTCCTTTTTGCATTAATTTATATCAAGATCCACTGAGTTGATCACACTTTTTAACTGCTCTTCAAGATCATTCATAGGTACTGGGATGACATTCATATTGTCCTTAACGTACCCCCACCGGGAAAAGTTTCAAGCAGTGGGATCTGGGGATCTTAGAGGCCATTTGAAGAGAGCACGGTACTCAGCAATCTTGCGACTAATTCATCGTTAAGGCACAGTTTCATTCAAAAATGATTGTAGTGCTAAGCTTCAATGGGTTGGTAATCTATCTTGCTGTATCTAAGTCACCAGAATTTTACAGTAAAAGACAAATAAGGTTTCCTCTGGAACAAGGAAGGAAGGGGGACACGACAACAATAATTCCATCGGGTTTGTTGCATATCGTGAAAAAGCATAAAAATAGGTTTATTCTTTTTGAAAGATCATTTATATATCAAAATTTCAATTGTTGCATGGCAATAAATATCTTATGATGTTCAATAACAAAACCAGGAGTATTCACCAAGCACTGGCGAAGTTAGATAATATGGTTATAGTTCTTTATTATCGGCAAACGCTGAAATAGGATTGGTCTATTTTAACATACCAGTTGAAAATAAAATAAACTGATACTGTTACAGAGGATGGCCTAAAAGGAGCTGTTCTATCGATATGGTGATAGGCGACCAATAATAATATTTATTAATAATGCAATAATAACATAATGCAATGTTTAGATTAATTAAGAAAATTGACATAATGGACTGAAGCAAACTGCAGTACAGTCTTAAGTAAAACCGAAACCGCCTCGTTACTGACAACATCATTAGCCCAGTTGAGGATTTGGTACAGTCTGGAAAGGTATTGATAGAAGAGTAGACAATATTTAAACACTCTTTAACATCTGATCCTAGACAATAGGCGTAGACACTTAGGAAACTTTGGAATATAATGTCATATGCATACATGAATGATCAGTTTTTACATAACACAGATATTGTTGTGACTGATTCGTACTGAGGCATACCGTTGAAAAATTGTGAAACAGAATATAAAAAAGTTTATATTTGTTCTCCTATGAAAATCAGACCTGTCTGGACATACAGAATTGAGCTTTGGGCTCCACTGAACTATCTAATTCCTCCCGCATCCATCCCTTTAATTAAAAATTTAAAATTTAAAATCTTCCGCAAAATCTTTGAAGCTATTTAATACGTCACAAATAAACGCATCCATTAAAACCTCAACATCCAATTCGTTGTAGATTTGCCCCGAGATAGATATAGCTCCTTTCGTTTTTAAATCCTTAACCAACCGAACCCATTAATTCTTAATCTCTTATCTTCCAAAAATGCAAAGAGTTGATATAACGAGCACATATTATTTAAATATTCTATTTATTTTAGTGATTTAATTTTCTCTTTTAATCCAATTATTATCAATAATGCTATCAATTTTAGCAACTTTCCCCAACAATTGACCCAAGAGGTGCCTCCTCTTCTGCAGCCATCCCGAGACTCTTCTGTACTGCAAGAAAGACAGATAGAACTAACAACCGCCGTGCCAGAGGTCACGCTGGAACTTCCTCAGGACACCAACAGCAGTCCTCCTCTTCTAGAAAGTCGGAATTCCTTGTAAGTAGACCAATAAATGTTTGTTATTCATAAACAGAATGTTCGCATGTGCTTCTAAATACTAATCGGTTAAACAAAAAACAAAGGATAGGATTTTAAAACAAAGGTTTATCTGAAATTGGTAGTTGTGTGGCAATATCGGCATGCACCAAAGAGGGCATATTTGTTGTGCCCATTGCAGTCATAAAGAAATTTGAATCAAGAGTTAAATAAATGATCAATAAAAAAAATTATGCATTTTGGCAACATCTAAAATTTAATCAATAATTGCAAAAACCCCAAGATCCCACCTGTAATGGAGTTATTGTGAGAGCCGTCTAAAGTTGATGTAAGGTCCAATATAAATCTTCAATGTAGAGGCCCCCATGTCATCGGTGAACCAAATCTTTTTATTTATCACTCCTTCCAAAATATCAACCCTATCTGCGAACTGTTACAGTTCTCTCTACCTTTTTTTTTTATCATTCAATGCGGAACTTCTAACCCAATTTTAATTATTACAGACATGAACTTATAAGTGCAAGGGCCAGTACAGTCAGACTGGCAAAGGCTATTCAAAAAGATGTTTCAAAATATATGGCTTGTCGATCTTTTTCCTCAATTTAGGCGACAATCCATTACTAGCTTCTGGTCTCCTCAAGCAGCTTTCTCCAATTTAATCGGTGAAGTTAAACACTAAACAGCGTCCTCGAATCTTCTTCAACACACTTGGAAAAAACCTTCTCGATCTAGTGCCATAGATTTCTTGGAATCTCGTAGGTACCCACCTTATGAAATTCACTGCCCAGTATAGCCCACTTAGCTTGGTTCATCAGGCTCCTTTTATGAAGAGCAAACTTCTCTGTCATAAAACTTCTCCTTGTTATCACATCTTAAACTGACGAATGGCTTGTCAAGAAATAGTTAAAGGTAAAGATGGTAGTTCAAATTCTTATATAAGATATTTCTTGTAATCCTAATCGGATTTGAAGATAACTATTCTCCACAAACTGCGCTTTGACATCAGTTTTCTACTCGTTCATATGTACTAGGAACTAATCATTTACTATTGAAATTATAGTTCCTTTATTTATAAATCTTTTCCTTTTTTTCCCTAAGACATACTAGAAAGCATTTTGTATCTGGAAGCCCTGTACACTGTTCTTTTGAATTTATTTTCGTTTTGTTTTGTACTCTTTAGGCCTATAAACGTAAAAATATTCTTCCTATCCAGAGGACACCTAGGTGAGCTTGCTATAGAAAAATAAGCCTCAACCTTAGCCAGGGAATCATTCATCCTTATTCAAAACCTTCTACAACTTTTTCCCTTCCACTTTCACTTTGTGTTTGACGTTCGTACTATCCCTTTAGTAGTTATTACTGTTCTGAAAGCTAGCAGGGGATTCTTGCTGCGACCAATCTTTGCTGACTTGTAAGCTTGTTTATTACCAACATGGCTCTGTATCCATTACAAAGATATAATCCTCCCTGTTCTCCCCATGATGGCATATTTAATGAGCTGTTGTGGCGAGAGTTGGTGCTCATCCAGGGGCACGTGTATCAACTATGTGATCGCGAAAAGCATCATCCCCCTTGTCCATAAATCTTTGAAAAATCAATACTGTATAACGGTACAATTTAAGTTAATTTTAGGGCCACATTTACTTTCCAGACCTCAACGCATTATAGCAGCTAAATATGGAATTTAAAATGTAGTTAAAAAAATTATGACTTTTTTGTATATAATTAAATTTATTTTTCGAGACTGTTTTTATTAATAATCATGATAAAAAATATCCATATTGTCTCAACATGTTTATTCTGGCCATTCTCAAGGATATACATTAATTAATAATTTCAATTATAATTTTAATGATTAAATTATTTTTAAAAACATTCTGAATTAAAAATTATTCTACCTTATGTATAATATCAAAGCTAGAACAAAGTCATTAAAAGGCTTCGTCAAACATATACCTTAGTAAATTAATTATATTATTATAAACATTATGCACTAATTTATTAAATTTCATCATGTTGTGTTAAATTACCTATTTTTATCCTATAATTCACATATTATAATTTTATTCAATAAAATTTAAGCTAAATATTTCAATCTTATCAATCACTTAATCAACAATACATTTTTAACCTAATACACACATACTAGGGTTGGCATATCCTCATTATATTTCCAATAATTTGAAATATATACGTCAAATACCTTGGTCAATTAACCTATAAAAATTGATTATATTAGAGAAAAATTGCGTACTGATGTATTAATATTCATCATATTAAGTTAAATTACCTATTTTTATCCAATAATTCATTTATTATAATTTTATTCAATAAAATTTGAGCTAACTATTTCAATCTTATCAATCACTTCATCAAAAATACATTTTTAACCTAACACACACATACCAGAGCTGGCATATTTTCATTCTTTTTCCAATATTTCATTTTAGTTACGCATTCATTCGATTTTGTATTAAAACTTACCAAATTTAACTCAATATTATTATTTTATTTATACCAACAATTTGATCACAAATTAATTTCGATTAAAATTTCAGTAAAATGCTGTTTCAGGTTTATCTGATTTGAAATTAACCGTATAATTGATATTGTATGCTATATAAACAGCTTCCAGCATTCTTATTTTGAAAATATTATTTTATATAAACAAAAATATTGTATTTTCAAAATCAAAACTATGTTCATTTTTGGATATATGTTGTACCAAAACTTCAATTTTGAAAATAAAATTGTTTAACATAACATATTCAAAAGAAAAATGAAATAGTGGATTAAAAATAGGTAATCTAAAGCAGTATAACGAAAGTTAAGTAATTGATGCATAGTGTATCTCTAATTTAATTATGTTTTCATAGATTAATTGAGTAAGACATATTTTTGACAAAGGCAATATATCCTGTATTTTTTTATTGACATGGCAGAATGTTTTTTAAATAATTTTAATAATTAGATTGTAATTTTATTTACTTGTTGTATATATGTATATACAGTTGTAAATAACAATAAATAAATTATTAAAAAAAAAAATGATTGTAATTTTAATTTTTAATTATTAAATACCCTTGAGAATAGCCGCAATGAAAAGGACGATGGAGTTATAAGAAAATATACATGTTGAAACTATATGGATATTTTTTATTATAATTATAACTTTTTTTTCAGCATCAGAAGAGATTCTGAGCCCTTTGCACAAAATTCTACTGTTTTCCCGTTAGTTTAAACTAACGTAAAATATTTCTTATTAAATTATTTATCCTCCATTGTAAGTGACTCCTAAAACGTAAATAATTGAATATTAAAATATATAAAATTCTTCTGTTTTACGAATCAAATTTTCAATGGACTTCTACTTTTCGAACATTATTTTTATAGTAGGTTCAGCCTACTAAACAGTTCTGGCTTAAGAAATACCTTTCCTAATCTGTACTCTATAATATTCTGTAGCAATGCAGTGAAGCTTACGAACAGACATTTTCAATATATCTAGTTATACATCATAAAATTAGTTATAATAAGTTGTATATATGATATCGAATTTTATTACTGGATTTGGGTAGCTTCCTTATCCATATCTCACCTGTTATATTAAGGCTATAAAATCCCGTAGAATGGGCCATAATACTACCAAAGGTCTATGGTTATATAACACTCTCTACTGAAAACGTCAAGATGTTGATTCTGCACACACAGTGTACACTCGACAAAGCCCTTAAAATACCCATGGGTAGAAGAAGGCAGCACACTTCAACTTACATCATTGTACCTAAGTATTCCTTATTTTCAATGGAGGCTACGAAAAAAAAAATCGTCAAGTTTGGGCCTCATCCATCAAACACGTGTTGGTCTACCTCAATAAAAAGTTTAACGACATTGCAAGCTTATTTCAATAGCTATGAAATGCCGTATTGTATAGTCGCTTAAATGTTCTAACTGAAATTAGATATAAACCTCTTTCATCTGGGGTAAATATTTTTATTATTATGTCGTTGATTTATGAACTGAATTTGGTAGAATAATAATAAAATATCAAGGGCCAGCACTAGATATCAGATAACACTAGGTAGATGCCAAAGTAGCGCACCAAATTTTTTCTTAAATTATATATGATTCATAGTTACAGGTAGAAGGTAACAAGTTTTAATTTCGATAAAAATCAATTGATCATTTAGTATTTTTAGTTAATTACGACACATATCGTGTTAGCTTTTGGCCATAAAGGAGTGAACAGAAAACAATGCCAAAAAAAAAAAATTAAAAATTGGTAGATACGTCACTCTGGCTTTGAATCAAATATATCAGTTGACCTCACATGCTGCTCAAAAATATTAGCAGAAATTATTGTATAAATAAAAATTAATTAACGCATAACTTTCACTTATTATCTTACTTTTAGATGAGTTTAATCCTTGTTTCTTTCAAAACCACTTAATTGTACATTGAAACGACAATTGTAATCAAAATATTAATAGCCATTTTTGTGTAAATAGTAAATAAAGTGCTAAAATATAGTGACCGCAGAAAGTCTTTGTAATATACCAGAGTGTACCTGTCTTAAATTATTAATTTCAGTTCAGTACATCTTTTCGTATTTGAGCCAGGCTGTTCACATACACACACATACGCGATGTTACGATACTTGAATATCTTTTTTTTTTTTTTTTATGACCCCCTTCCTGGTCATTTCTGACATATAGGGGGGGGAGGGGATTATCTAGAGGTACCCAGCTATTCTAAACATGGTGGAAGGTAAAGAGTTTCATTTCGGAGGACCTCTACGAAACGAAAAAAGTCCACCCACCAAGCCACCCCAGTTCTCAGTCTGCTAAGACCTGCGCCTCAACCACCTGAGCTACGGACGGCTCATTACTTGGTTATCTGTACTCAGCTTACTTTCAAACGTATATTCTCATCGAAAAGTCGAATTTGGAATATTCAAGATCACAAAACTTCCCCTTTAAAATACACTCGACGTGCACAATATAGGTAAATGATTAATCCAAAATTTTTTCATTAACATCTAATTAATTCGTAATATGCCATAATTAGCATACAAGTAGCTTTTTACAAATAGTGCATGATTAGTGCTCATGATAGTTACAAATGATATGGTATGTAAATAATTATGCACGACAAAATATATTTAGATTCTAACTTTCCGTATTTGTTTTCTGATAGCTATAAATTTATTTAATTTAAGAATGAGATATAATTCATAATGAAACTTTAAACTTTGATTAAATTACTTGCATGCTTTATCTCAAATTAAAATTTCACACAAATATTTGTTACTATTAATCGTAATCAGAAGTCGGTAAATATGAAAACCAAGTATGAAAATGAAATTTTGATCATCTTAAACCTTATTATATCTCCCTAAAAATATTAGAATTAAACCATTCATTAAAAAAAACAAAAACCAATCTAAATGAAAATACATTTCATTTTGTACTTTTCAATTTTTGAAAACAGTTCATAAACTACTTCTTTAATTCCGATTATCTGGAGTTTTGCAAATATGTTTTTCTAAAATATTATTTTATGTGTCTTGTATTTTAAATAAGATTTCACAAAAGTCTTTCTGTACATAATATGTATTAAGGTTATTGAAGACATTTGATACAAAATCATAAAATCTGTTCTGTGAAACTTGAGTCTTAGTTGATTTGGTAATCTGTACGAAATACCTGACACAATATGATCATGGAAACATGTCATTTTTTTAGCAAGCTTCCTTCTTTCTCAGAAAGTTTCTGATTTTCTAAATGCACTGGATTTCTACGGATTCTGGGATGTCTGATATAAATACATGTATTTTCCCCCTCTAGATATGGACGCCTCTACCGCCCCCTGTTGGATTAAATGAGGTGAAATTTAGTACGTAGGGTCTTGGCAGAACAATACTACGGGAGGGTGAATTCAGCAAAGCTTCGTTCTATCCAAATATTTTTACGTCGTTTTGGGATTTTATTTACCTCTAAACCCTTAAGAATCTAGTGGGTTTAAAATCTGTGTGCGAATTGAGGTATTTTTAGACGCCTTTTGGGGAATTGTATATTTTTCCTCCCACAATCTCCATGAAATAAGGCGTTCGAAAAAAATTTATGTGAATTGACTAAATAATAATTATAAATAAGGGTAGTACTTGAACAGATCTCTTGATTCCTCTTTTTCCCATAATGCTCGCAAAACATTAGGATTTATTTTTTTTTATGGTGACATATATTTTTTTAAATGGTATAAATTGATCGATAATTTTCAGAGAAGATTCAACAAGGAATGATGACGCCGAGTCATTGAGCCAGATCAGTGTTGATATTTCCATGTTTGATACAACTCCAGAATATGAGAACATTGTCCAAGAAGTGAGAAACATGACCATCGACGGCAAACAGGACTTCAACTTCTAGCCTCATCAATTTCATCCTCATAAACCCTAATCTCTTTTTTTCCTTCTGCTGAAAATTTAATCTGAACCAAAGAAACGACTCATCGCCTATTCATGATTTGAACTAAAAAAATATATGAACTAAACGAAAAATATATATTTTTAATAATTAGATTTTAACAACAGCTTCAACATACAAAGAGAAGATATAATCATTGCTAGATGAACTTTTTTTTCTGATTTAGTATCGAAAAATGTTTGAATTGAACGATTACCAATGTTACCTTCAAAATCACTTTTGAATTTAATTTTCCTAGAACCAAAAAGAACCAATTACAAAATTTTAAAAAATCAAAAATAATTAATTATTTAAAAAAAATACTTTACCTCATTTAATACAAGCTTGTTTTGTTTAGGTACTTTCTAGGCTATGATTGAACCTTGTTGGAAAAGAATTGGAACTCTTGGAACATTGAATCAAACGGAGAATGTCAAATACTTTTCGAAATAAAATCAGTGAAAAAAGTTTTTTCAAGATCCAGTAAAGACATGAAGCTTCTACTTTTTGATAATTAATAATATTCTTATAAAATTTTCTACTTAAAATTGATAATTATTTAAAACCCCTCCTCCTATGAAAATTTGGTTCTTTATTCCCAAATATTAGATTCTATATTTGCAAATTTGGAACAAAATTAATTAACAAAATAAAAAACCATCTGAATTCTATCCATTTAGACAATTTATATTGCTATAAAATAAAATTGGCAGAACAAACTTCTAAAAAAAATAAAAATT
>NW_027112014.1:1934413-1941695 GCF_000696795.3 Halyomorpha halys
TATTTTTTTTAATACGGAATAATATTGTATTAAAACCAATCCAATTAATTGGATGAATTATTATAATTATAATAAATTATTTAATTAGGATCTCTATGGATTTCATTCAGTAAACTCTAAGCACCCCCATAGAGCACAACTCTAAGGCGCCCATAGAAATTTTTTTCATGAAAACATCAACCTACAAAAAGATAAAAATTAATAGTTAAGCCTTTATATAAAAATATATATAAATAAACTGTCAAAATCGAATGAATAAATATTTCTGAAATGTTTTTTTGGTCAAATAAAAAATTACTCAACTCTTTTATTTGAAGTAGCTTAAGTATTCTAACATTGTTTTCTTGTTTTAACACTTGAAGAGTTTTCTATCAAAAGTCAATATACATATTTTTGAAAGCCATAATTTACTGCTAATATAATTAAATTTCGGTTGAAAATACTTATTTTTTAACACTACTTGACAGGGGAAAATTCAAATTTTAAAAAAAATCAAACAAATTCGAAAAAAATTTTAAGGAGAATTTTTATTTCCCAATAAAATCTTTACCTTTATAGAAGTGGATATATTAACTTTTGATATAAAAATCCTCATTTATTTATTATATGTCATTATAATAAATAAATTATGTCATTATATTATGTAATTTGTTTGATTTCATTAATATTATACTTTATTATGTATTGTTAGGAATGTTTGCAATGATGCATGTTATTACTATTAGATTATTTGTAATTAGTATGTCGCAAAGTGCATTGTATTAGTGTAATAGCCTGCACAAACTAATTTAATAGATAAAAATAATTTTAATTTGCTTGCTGAAGATATGTATGTGGATTTTAACATCTTTATTTTGGAAAATATAATTATCTAAATAATATTTTAATACTTGTCAATATGATACATATTTGAATTCACTCATGAGAAAATAAAAAAAAAATTTGAATTATTACATAATGAAATAATAAATTATAATATTGATATGAGGACATTTCAAAACTTTTTTACATTTAAAAAAATCAGAAGACTTTTGTTTAATTTTTTTATATGTTACATAGTTACCAATTCATTTATAACCGTATTTTATTTCAGCAAGTATCTTCCAAATATAGATAATTAAAAGAAAAACAACATAATTTTAAATATAAACAAAAGAATGTCACATTCATTCAAATCTTTTTTACTTTTAAAAGTTTTAAAAGACTTTTGTTTCATCTTTTTATGTGTTACATAGTTAACAATTCACTTATCACAGTTTTATATTTCAACTAGTATTTTCCAAACATAGATAATTAAAACAAAAACAACATAATTTTAAATATAAATAAACAAAAGAATGTAACATTTATTCGAATTGATTATATTTCCATATATGTATTTAAATTTTAATTAAATTTATTCATGAAATAGGTCCTAAAAGGTGAATTCATTTACAAAAAACCAGCCAAAAAGCAGCGGCGCAAATAATCTTTTCCAATAACAGCATTCAGTTTATTTTATTTATTCATTTTAGTTAAGCAATCATTATTCTTAAATAATATATATCACATATAGTTTAGTGAATTTATTTTGTTTGTTAATATAGTATGTTTATATTAGTGAATTTATTTTTTTGTTAATATGTTTCGTTAAGTTTAGTGAATTTATTGCTTTATTAATGTATTACATTGAATTTATAATTTTTTTATGGTATCTTCAAAAAAGTATTTCTAAGGAGACATTTATTATTACCAATTATCAAATTCTCATCATACATTTTCATAACCAAGTATATTGAATGCATTGTTATTACAAAAAATTAATTTAATAATATTGTATTTTGTTATATTAATTAGTTTAACTTAATTACGTATTTATTAGAAATTAAGCTTTTTACAAAAAAAATTAATAAAATTTCATAAAATACAAAAAATATTTAATTTAAGTAATTTGTTCATTTTCATAGTCAAATATATTCTACTTAGTGTTATAATATTAAATAAATTTATATACATTGATGTTTGTTATATTAATTATGTGTTCAATAGTACTTAAGTTATAGTATTGAAAAAAACAAAAAAACTAATAAAATTTTCATAAAACACAAAAAAACTATATTTTATTTAAGTAATCCTTTCATTTTCACTTACTGTTTTAAGTTTAATAAATTTAGAGTGATTTAGGTGTCTTATTATTTATGTATATATATAATAAGACACCTAAATCTGTACTAACGACGGATATAATGTCTGTTTGGGTGATCTCCAGTTTCGGGTAGTTATACGTAACAGACTAAGTTTTAAACTTCATAATTTTTTATATTTCTATTTCGTATTTAAAAATAAATAATTAAATATTTATTTCCTCCGAGCTAGATTTTTTTTTCAATTTATTGTTAAATTTGAAGTTGAGAAATTTTATTATTACTTGGGGACTCGAAATGAAAATAGAAGCCAATGCATATTATATTCTTTGGCTTATTAAAAAAAAAATTATAATTTAACAGATCACTATATTTTCATTAAAAGTGAAATCTAAATTTACTTTTAATTAAAATTTATTAATTTAAATAAAATCTAATAAAAGTTAACTTTGAAGCTCCTCTATTACCAGTGCAGGTGATAAAAATTATAGTACAATCATATTGTACAGCTGTCGGGAATCTACCCATTGGTAGAGCTCCTATTACATTTTTAGATCAGAAATTTTCGAGGCCACCTTCTTTTCGAACTAAATCGGCTACATTTGCAACATTGGGGTTTTGATTGAATTGAATGGTAATAAAGTGAGGAGCACTTAGGATAAAGGTTAAACAAAGGATTTTAGATTGTAAGGATTGGATATGAAATGGATTTGATGGTTTTAATAGAGCCCAAAAGTCCAATTCTGTTAATCCAAATAGGTCTTAATATGGTCTTGTAAATAAATCTTTTGTAATTAATTGTAAGTTTAGACCGTTTGATCATATGTAAATTAATCGGAATCAATGAGCAGGTTTCCGTTTTTTTTCAGCTCTGCTTGAAACAGACAATGGTTATATTAATTAAGGATACCTTAGGTCACGAAGTCAAAAGATTATAACGAAAGTTAAAAGTGATTTGATGGAATTGATTTTAATCCTCCAGTTTGGAGACCATGCAAGGATTGTGATATGGGATTGAAGAGTTTGGGGAACAATTGTTGAAATAATTGGGGTATACAGCGATATCACATCATCTTCCCTCCACCTCACTTGTTCCTTGCTCCCTCTTCAAGTTGTTTTCCATTTTTATTATTGTTTGTATTCATTATTTAATTGGAGTTTAAAAATGTCCCAAACAACAACAACAAAAAAACTAATCACTAACTACGAGCTACTAACCAATCAAAGGAGAGGGTGCAGGGAGAGTAGGAAGAAGTCACAGCTCGATGGAGGCGAGAGCTGGCCGCGGAACATGGACGCGCCGCCGCGACAACTGCCAAGCTGACAGACGCACAAAGACAAGTAAGACCTTTCAGTTGTATTTTGAATATCAATTATAGAATTGATATATTTGGAGTCAATGTAAATAACAAAGATCCCAACTGGTACTTCTCAATTCATAATATATCAATTAAAGAAATAGATTTATTATGCTCTCTCATAATAATAGCATAGTACAGTGATGAACGCGATACCGTTGGAGATGAGCTCCAATGATTAATTACAAATATTCATATCTGGCATGCCAGCAAGGGAGTCTATGATATCTAGTGCTCAAGTAAAATATATTGTATACATTTTCAGTAGGTTCCGATCAGGAACTGATATAGATACATAATACAAATACATTAAATACATAACATAAATATATAAATATAAATATATAAAAATAAATATAATAAGTGTCCGGGAGCACCCTATCAGGCTTAAACACACGAATCCAACGTACACAGCAAAATTAAATGTCACGAATACCCTTGTTAAAGAATTCAGTTGTTTCTTTCTATTTAAATATTAATTTTATAAATTTAATTGTAAACCAACATGTCTTAAGAGAGTATAAAATGGACTAAAAAGTTTGAGTAGATCCAAATTAATTGCCAAATGAGGTAAAATGTGTTAATTAATAATGTTATATTATATTTTTTTAATTTCAGAAACGAATTGTGTTGTAAAATCATTTATTGACAAACAATTTGTTTTAAAGAATAAAAAAAAAAATACTTTCTTTACTTGGAAGCCTCCAGGATTCACCACATACTACAGACATTGCTTCCCCTTAGTAGATAATAAAATAACAAACTCCAAAAGACTGTTGGATCCAACTTTTCTATTGGATCGGCCAAAATAAATATAACAAGATGGACAACCGATAACAGAAGGGTAAGAAAATAGGACGAGAGATCTGAGAAGAGATTGTTGTTCACTTGTAGCTCGAGTCGCCCCGATCAACATGTAGAGTCAGTCGGGCCATGTTTTGACGCCGAGGGCCAGTGAACCTCGCAGTGGAGTTCGCAGCCTAGATCTATACTATAGCTGTTTATAATAACAGGTTGATATGATGTCATCAATTTTGGGTATATAGTTTGGTATGTATGATTTTCTGCATACTTTTACATCCTTTCTATGAAGGGAGTGGGAAAAAATAAATGATTTTTATTTTTAGTTTAAAACCTTTATTCATGTCAACTGACAGGGAAAATTTTTTTTTTTAATGTTTATTTATTGCTATTTACAACTGTACATCATAATACATTTAGTAAATCTGATCTAAGTTAAATTGGAGTGTTACAGGCGTGTAGAGAAACTACATTGGTAGCACTCTAATGACATTTTATATTAGCTGGTCTCGTGGCCATCTTCTTTTCAGGCACCTCAGAGGATTGTCAGGAATGAAAGAGAATGCAAGGTTAGAAACTAGAGGGTTTGAGTGGTTAGGGGGTTTATAATGGAAGGAGTGATATCTGGTTCGGGCTAGATCAGTTACATAAGGAATATTAAGGTCTTTATGTATGAGTTTATTTGTGACAAAGTAAGGAGCATTGAGGATTTTACGAAGGATTTTGGATTGTAAGGATTGAATACGAGAGGAATTCGAAGGTTTGGGAAAAATATAAAACCGTAAATAGAAATATTTCATAGTATTCATATCTGAGGATGTATCATTTTTGGTTTCTTGAGCTAATCATTTAACACTTTAAGGGCTGGTTGCACCAGTCTCGGATAAAACTTAGTTTTACCCAAGGGTTTTGTTAACCAGGTTACCAAGATTACCTGAAACTGATACAACTGTCGGTAGATCGCGCTAGTGTTATCAAAAATTCAAATTAAATATTGGTTTATTTGTTTTTGTTTAGTGGCGTAAAATATCCTTGGTCATTAACGCCATGTATGTTGTACATTTGTTCAATTTAATTTAATTTAATTTTTTTATTTATTTAGTTAATTTGGGTATTATTATTTTTTTTTCCGATGTTATATTTGTATAAGTAAACCGTTTGATTTTTAAAACTGAAACCCCAATTTCACTTTTATATCATCATCTCTGAGGGTCTTTGAAATATGGCGTTCAACTCATTATAATTTGCTTATTTGCAGTTATACTAATAGAAAAAGACTTAAGGAAGAAATCAATTCTAAAAAAAAAATTCATCGTTGAGTGAAAACTACTTTTTTCAATAGAAAAAGCGACTTATAACGTTTTGTCATAATGTTGGTTATTGTTACAGAACCATCATAATTCAACCGAAATATGCATTAAATAACTAATCAATTTTTGGGGGATTTTGAACGCTATATTCATGTTTTGTATTTTTTTATTTCCATTTCCCCTTTCTCAGTTACCCTTCTGGAAAATTCTCCAGACGTTGCGGGAATAGAAGCCGTGCCTTGCAGACCCAGTGAGTGGTTTCCCTTTCGACGATCCATTGTGTATGCTGTCCAGGCAGCGGGAGGAGATCGCAATGCAGCCGTCGTACGGACCTGGAGATGAGAATGCAGCTTGGCTCTGGCATGCAGAGGTCCAACGAGGTTGCATTGGAGTTTCCTCGGCCGTCTGATGCAGTTTATAATTGCTAGCTTAATTTTTTAGATATGTTGATTTCTAAAACAAAAACCATAACTAGGTAGGTACTTACGTTAAACCTATATGGAGCGAATGACTATATAGAATTGAATAAGGGTTTTATAATATTTACATTTTAATCTACTTGTAACTCTCCCCCACCCCAATAATTCCAAGTAATTATAATACAATTACAAATACTTAACATCAAAAGGGAAAAAAAATCTTTTTCTCAATGGCTTCAAAATATGAAAATGCTTTAAGATTACACGCTTGCTTATAGATTTACTAACATATTACTGTTAATGTATAAGTGTTTTCAAAGATGCTGAAAATGAAATTAAATCAATTTTATGATCGTGCGCTTGTGTATCACTTTATTTTAATTTTTAGGATTACTGCTCATAATAAATGTGTTCAAATAAACTGAATTCGCATAAGAGTTAAATTTTAAAATTACTAAGCGTGAAGAAGAAATTATAATTAAGAATTTCAATTAAAATTGCAGTAATTGTAACTACTTTACACAATCATGATAATTGTGATTGTGTTTTACAATTACTTCAGTGTAATTGTTCTTCAAAACTACTAATTTTTGATTTTTTGGACGATTTAACGGATATTTTAGTGTATTTACAGTACATATAAAACATGTGATTGGAGATGTAATGAAGTTACCCATGTTACCCAACTCTGTGACTGAATAACGTCTGCCAAAGAAACTACAACAAACTTAACAAAAAGACTCCTACGACATTTCAATAAAACATTTATTATTAGAATTTTAGTAATTTAAGCAATGTCTTATAAATTAAGGCGAGGGGGCCATTATAAATAATAAATTAAAAGTTAAATAAATAAATATTATGTCGTGAGAGACATCATTAAAACTGTTCTTAGGATAGCATGTCATAATAGTATTACATAAAGCAAATAATATTTATCACCTAATTTATTGTAAGTATTGCATCAATACTAAAAAAAAAAATTTCTATCATTACAACCCATGAAGGGTCAGGAGTCCAGTAATTTGTAAGGAAATACTTTTACAACATCAACGATTGTGCAAGGAGGTGGTTTGGGCTGAATTACGTTCGACAACCAGATTTAATCCACTTTGTGATGAAGGGGGTGCCTCAGGAGGACTCCTGAACCTAGCGGATAACAGAATAAGTAATTATCTGCCACAACCGGATTCGAACCTGACATAGGCGTAAGCAAGATTTTGCCAAGGGGGAGCAGGGTTCAGCCCATTACACACAAACATAATATATAT
>NW_027112014.1:1943120-1955053 GCF_000696795.3 Halyomorpha halys
CAAAACCATATTTATTTATTTTATGCCGACGTTTCGACCTGAGTTTCAGGTCTTCATCAGGGGTTGTGGCTTGTAAAGGGGAAGATGGTAACTGCAGTTACCCCGACAAACTTCTTCAAGCATTAATCTACGGTCAACTATCTACACCTCTTTATTTATGATAGTTAAGAATTTATATTAAAATATGGAGTCATTTTGCTGATGATATTTTTAGCTCTATTGTATTTATTTTGATATCTATTTATTGGGATTGAAAGTGCCAGACAGAATTTTTTTTTATATGAAAAGTTTCGTCTCTCAAAGCAAATATATAATAAAATAGTATATATTTCAGCTCTAATTTACTCATACAATTGGGGTTTTGATGATCTGTTAACAGTTATAGTACGATATCAGTGCCAACTCTTCGTACATTTTCTCTCTGACTATTTTCATTTTCTCATTAAAACATCATTTTCACTCATCGAACATTATTTTAGCTCACAGAGCAAGTTGCCCGCAGCGGCCTTAATACAGAATTCCAATAGAGATAGAAATAGATAGCCGTCCTTCCACAATAAACAGTAACCTCCTTGCTAGCTCCGATAAGCTGTAGCCTCGCTTCAGAAACAATTCCTGATAATTCTCGGAGGCGCCTGAAAAGAAAACAGTCCCTTGACCCAGTTGTCAGGGCACAGTCATTCGAGTGAGACTAATATGGCCTAGAGGATAGGCACTTTATGTACTGAACCTAATTCAGCAAATCTATTCTCCTTTCACATTATCTTTATTAGCAACTAAAATAAGCAATGATAAAACTACTCTAAAGGTGTTGCTATACATTTGCCAAACTATGGAGCAAGCGTATTGATAGTTTATTTGGATTGACCCAAAATTTTGCCAACTCTTCGAGTGTTGATTTTGGGCACAAATCAAATTGCGTTTGAACAACACTTCTTCAGCATCTACACGTTTGTGCTTAGTATTGTTTTAACTCTAAAAACAGATAAACATTTTTGCTTTCTGAGTTTAAATTAATTTGAGAATGAGCTCTATTTTAAGAACGTAAATTTTTTTTTAAATTATTTATTTATTGTAATTTACAACTGTACAAAATAATACAATAAGTAAATATGTAGTATGTTTCATATACACTTGAAAATCTTGGGAAGGAACCACCCATTGGTGGTACTTCAAACATTAATTTAAACTAGAAAGTCTCGTGGCCATCTTCTTTTCAGACGCCTCGGAGGATTATCAGGGATTGTTAAGGATGAAAGATTAAGAATTAATGGGTTAGGATGGTTAAGGAGTTTGGAATAAAAAGACGCATATCTGGTTTGGGTCAAATCTGCAACGAATGGGATGTTAAGGTCTTTATGAATGAGTTTATTTGTGACGTAATAAGGAGCATCAAGGATTTTACGTAGGATTTTGGATTGTAACGATTGGATGCGGGAAGAATTTGATGGTTTGGTGGAGCCCCAGAGCTCAATTCCATATGTCCAAATTGGTCTGATTATTGTAGTGTATACTAATTTTTTGTAGTGAATGGGAAGTTTAGAGCGTTTGTCAAGTAAGTGTTGTAGCAATCGGAATCTACGAGCGGTTTCTTGTCGTTTCAGTCTTGTGTGTGGATTCCAAGTAAGTCTCTTGTCAAGATGGAGTCCTAAGTATCGAATCTGTTCAACAGGCGTTAGTGGTGTATCTAGAAAAGATACTGTAGGACAGGAGGGCAGAGGTTTACGACGGAGAGTAAAGGTGATCTGGTGGGATTTGTCAGGATTTATTTTGATTCTCCATGTAAATTTTAAAATGTTAAACTTGGATGTAAATATATATTTTCAAATCTCGTAAATTAACTTTAGCAAATTAGATATGATGTAATATATAATTAAATTACAAAGTAACTGATGAAAATTATAGAATAAAAGTTGAATTTATAGACAACCTATATTGCATATTTATAGTTTTCCTTTTAAATCTCCTTTCTTTATTTTGCATCTTTGTACAATAAAAACAATATTAATCGAAGTAATTGACGACAAATGTCCACAATGTTTGCTAAGCATGTAAAAAAAAAAAAAAAAAGAAATGATTTATTAGAAAATATGTTAACAGATAATCTAAACATTTGTATTTGTAAAAAATAAAATTTTCATGGTATGGTTTATGCGGTGTGATAGTTGTCATGACAGCATTTACTGTCCTACCAATCCTACTTCGTTAGATCTGGCGTGCCTTATTTCAGTTACGGCCCTCGCCGAGGGTGCAGGTAGGAAGAGGTCAGAAAATTAACCATGATAAATCCTCATTTTTTAGAATGGTGCAATTTATCAAGCAAGGCTTACGTTTAGTATTTCGTAGATTAAAAAAATATTTTTATGTTAACAATAAATAAATTTACGTAAAATCTAAAATATTGCTCTGAATCCTCGGTAGTGGAGGGGCACAAAGAGCCTTCCTACTATCCTACTTCAGTACACGTAATGTAACATCATCTTGCATAAAATATGCAAGAAGCACCAGTAATGATCATGCGTTGATCGAAATTACCATTAAATTATTTATAATTATAATAAAAAGTTTCTCAAATAAGCGAACAGCCATTATTGTTTTAGTAATACGTTATTTTGAAATAAACAAACACTATTGGTGTCAAATTAAAAATTTAGTTAAAAACTAAAATTAAAAATTAACCTTTTTTACATATTAATTAAAACATATACGATAGGGTTTCTGAATTGACTAACAATAATATTACATAATTAAAATTTTTTTATTCTTTGTTGTCAAATACCCTATTATTAAATAATATTAGTTAATATTTATTGTCATGCAGATTATTTGAACGTGGATTACGTTTGAATGGAAAGGGATAAATATAAACTCAGCCAGCGTCCGCTCTCGATATCGATACGGCTGATATCTAGATGCCGAATATCGATACATTGATACTGATCCCCTGTAATTATTCATTAACTGTTTAGTTATTGATGAGACGTAGATCGCCAATAGCTCAACCATTCCACCCTTCGACTCTAGATTCATCTTTTATTGACTCACTGCCCTACGTATTCTGTCTAGTACACTCATTCAGTCCGTTCACAATTCGGGTTTAAATGTTGCGAATTGTTCCCATTTCCCTGCATAGTATTTCAGGCCTGGCATTAATTATTAGTGATAAAGTCGCTCAGTAGAATTTTCACTAGAGCAGAATGGCCATTATGAAAATAATTCAATCGAATCTCATTCTGGGGAAACAGGAGGGCAACGTTTCTGTAATTTCAGTTTGGCTGAACGCACACGTTGGTGTGTTAACTAAAGAGTATATTATTGATATTTATAAGTATTTATATACATCCCTATCTCTTCTGTTATTGACATTGGGTCGTTTCATATGGAATACCAGTGTTAGTAAAATTACTTTGTGAAATAAAAACATTTTTATCTAAAATATTTACCTTCATTTTCTATACCTTTACCCCAACCTGTATTCAACTTTTCAATCCAAAAACTGAAAAATTCAGGGTTTTGTGAAGAAATTAAATAAGAAAGGCTTTTTTAAAATAATTTTATCTTTAAGGAATTGTCCAAATTTCTGAAAAGATGGAAATCCAGTGAAGATAATTCTGGGAAATAAGATGGATATGGAAGGACTTCGTAACACAGCTTGCTTAGTTTCTTCACTGTTTGTTGTGAAACATGTTGTTTGGCGTTGTCATGTAAGGCTTCTCGTGTACTGGGAGTGAAAAGTTGTGAAATAAATTCGTCTGAATTCGCACAAAAACGCACGAACATTCAAAAACCTGACAAACTGGTGACAAACAGTAGCCAATATTTGTGCGAACCGATTCCATTTTGCTGAGATTTAGTTGCGAGCAAAGAGTCATTAATAGACTGTGAAAATTTAATTTAGAAAAAGTGTTGTCAAGAATGTATTTAAATGTGCCCTACTTCATTCGAAAATTGGAGAAGTTGTAATCATCGTCAATTTGAAGATCATACTTCAACTGAAAGCTTCACCGAATTCGTTTCTTTTTAGGGTAAATGTGTTTCACCCACATTTTCCGTCTACCTCTATATCGATATAATTTTTGATACACTATGTCAATATGATTGCATTCCGATGTGGATATGATGGTTTCACAACTAGGTAAAAGTAAATAGGATAAATGATTCGTTTAATTCATCACCACACAGGAACGAATAATTTGTTTGAAATAAAATAAGACGTTAGAAAAGTTTATCTTTATTTGAAACTAATATTTCGCCGTTATGAGAGCATTAAGTCTAAATTGTGTCAATGTGTGTTCATAGAGCAGAGGGGGTTTCTTTTTTTTCTATTTTTTTTTTTTTTTACTACTCAGTCGGTCCAACAAAGCAGTCCAACATTGCATTCTTTTAATATCATATATTTAAAGATTTTCAACAGTTGTAGCAACGTAGAATTTAAATAAAATGCAGACAGGTTGTAAAAAATTATATGAAAAAAATCTCCATTGAAAAAATTTGAATATTGAATTTCTTTGATTAATGATAATAATTTTGCAGACGACACAAAACATGAATATGATTTGCTCTTTTCTACTAACAAAATATTTTGACATACTTTACTTGAAGCCTGTTTAGGTTGTTTTACATTTTCATTTTTTTTTTTTTATAAAATGATTTAATGATATTAGAAATATGTTTCCCTATTTTGCACAAAGAAAAAAATCGATCGGAATATCGATTTTATGACTAACCTTTAAAAAAGTGTATATTATCCGAGTTACACACCAATGAAGTTGAATTTTGTTTTCAAATTTTTTCTATTGGACATATTGAGGATTTTAACAGCTAAGAACCTACTCAGGGCGAAACTGAGTATTTAGAAAAAAAAAGTATGTATATCGGTTAAAAACTTTTAGAAATCTTTTTTTTTTTTTTTTTTTTTTTTAATAATTTATTTTTTGATATTTACAACTGTAAACACATATATACAACAAGTAAATTTGCTGTAGGTTACATAGTAACATGATAAAAACATGTGGAGAATCTACCCACTGATAGACTCCAATAACATTTCTAGAGAAGAAGATCTCGAGGCCATCTTCTTTTCAGACGCCTAGGAGGATTATTAGGTAATGAAGGAGAAGCCAGGCTAGAAACAAGTGGATTTGGGTGATTGGGGTTTGGTATCTGGTTCTGACAATATCGGCAACATATGGAACATTCAGGTCCTGATGGACTTGATTTGTGAAAAATTAAGCAGCATTAAGGATTGGATTCGGGAGGAATTCAACGTTTCTAAAGGAGAAGATTTCGAAATCGTCTTCTTTTCAGACGCCTAGGAGGATTATTAGGTAATGAAGGAGAAGTCAGGTTAGAAACGAGTTGGTTTGGGTGGTTGGGAAGTTTATCATGGAAGGAACTGTATCTGGTTCTGGCCAAATCGCCAACATATGGAATATTGAGGTCCTGATGGATGACTTGATTTGTGACAAAGTAAGGACCATTAAGGATTTTGGACTGTAAGGATTGGATTCTGGAGGAATTTGATGGTTTAGTGGAGCCCCAAAACTCAACTCCGTATGTCCAGATAGGCCTTATAATAGTCATGTAGATCAGTCTTTTGTAATGGATTGGCAATTTAGACCGTTTGTCAAGTAAATGTTACAATAGTCGGAATCTACGAGCAGTTTCTTGTCTTTTTAGTCTTGTATGAGGATTCCATGTCAGTCGTTTGTCGAGATGTAGTCCTAAGTAACGGATCTGTTCGACAGGAATAAGTTTAGAAATCTTAGATTAAAAACTAACATCACACTTTTTCTTATATTGATAGGTAAGTACAATAATCAGCGACAGTCTAAGGCTCTTAGTAATAGATATGCTAATGATTATATATGTACCAAATTCATAAAACATATACGCACATACATATGGATATAAATAAATAAAAATAAAAATAAGAGAATCAAACTATTTCAATAAATAAATAAGAATAAGAGAATAAAAAAAATTTCAACAAATAAAAAAAAATAAGAATATGAGAATCAAAATATTTCATTAAATAAATAAAAATAATATAAAATAGGTAAAATTAAAAATTTTTGCTAAATGTCATAATAAAATAAAAACACTAATCACATATATTTTATATTTTCTTTTGTCAATAAATAAATACAAATATTTATAACAGAGATGATACACTATCCATATTGAATATTCTTCCGACAATATTATTAGCTAGAGATACCGAGGAATACCAAAATGTAATAGAGAGCTGAAAATAGTGTTCCCAGGACTCCTCTAAATAATTCATTTTTCATCTTCACCTTTCGCAAGAATTCCTCTTTAAGCGCTCCTCTCAATTTATTTATACTTGCCATATTCTGGTCTATCTCCAACATGGGCTGTTACCCCACGCCCCACGTGGAATCGTATTCACACACAGTATAAAAAAAAACCTGTGATTCCGTTGGAAATACTAACTAAATTAATCAAATTTTATATCTGTAAAATGCTAATATGTACGTTCTACCAAATTATTATATCTTTATTTATTAATTCCCGCATGTCATCAATTTGAAGACAACCCATTGTTACATCCTCCTGACTTTAATTGATTTCATTAGTTAGCTTGGGAGATCACTCATCCAGCTCCTTTTTATTCTTTCTACGTGTTGGCAGGAATGCTCGTGGCAGCCATATGTTGTACTAGTCTATTGATGTGTGCAGTGTTCTCTTACTGGCGTAACATGGATATCGTATAATCTGATGTAGTGTTTGATTGAAATAATTGTAGTTTGTTTATGTTAGTTTTTTTAGTTGAACCGTGGATTTGTGCAGCATATGTCCAAATGGGTTTCAGTTAGTAGTAGTCCCAATTTTAAGGCGAATCATCAGTGAAATAGAGAGTGAACGAGCTTTAGGGCTTATTTAACGCTAGCCGCGTCTCCTTCACATGAGGATTCCATGTCATCCTTCTATCGAAAGACAGTCTTTAATATTTTACTGAATTAGTTTGCGGAATAGGTTTGTTTTCATTTAGAAAGACGGAGTGTGAATGTTGTATTAGGATTTGTCGTTATTTAGTTTGATTTTACATAGTTTAAACCAGTCCTGAATTTTTATTAAATAGTTTTATAGGGTCAGTGAAACTTTCATGGAGTCCATAATTCAAGTTAGAATAGCTGTATCATTGGCGTAGGCACTGTGAGGGTGTTATAGTCAAGTGGGAGATCATGTGTGTATATTGTGTACAACAGAAGTGCCAGAATCAAAACTTGAGGTACTTCGGCCGTTATTGGATGGATGGACTATTATCTTGTTGATACAGAACCTTAAGGTGTATCTGTGATTTTTTCTAGATTGTGTTTTTTTCCCTTTAAACGTGATTTTGTATTCTCTAATTAATCTATAAATTCAATTACTAATTAAAGACGTAATATAATCCATTAACCTATATCAACATTACAAATTAGCTGTTACCTTAAATCTATGGGGCATTACATTGTATCTATAAATATATCGTCATAGTCGAATATATAACTAATGTTTCCCAGCTCTGGTTCCAACAATATAACAGTATTATTTAGAAATCCTGATATTCCCAATTTTTTCCTTCGTCTTTTTCTGTGAAAACAGACGATATACGAGTTTTATACTATGGAATCATTATCGTTTTTATTAATTTTACATTAGAATTAAAAAGGAAAATATAACTTTTAACAATATTGTACATCATAAAATTACAAATTTTCAAACTTTATTGGAGATCATTTAAATTCTATAAGTTAATTACTAATATTTTGTATTTAAGAGTTGATAAAATATTTAATTAATTCGATTTATAAATCCATGGATACAGAAAATTCTGAGGATGGTGAACTAAACTGATTGTTTATTTATTTCATAAAATTGTATTTCCTAAAAGTACAGTTTTTTCTTCTCTTTCAAGGGCATTTTAAGTTGGATCTATCATTTTTTTTATTACATATTTAATTAAAAATAAACAAATATGTTTATACATGCTCTAACAATCTAATCCCAAGGTATAATTGCAATTTCTATTCCTGGGTGAAACGTATCGACCCAGTAAAGGAGCCATTTGAAGAAGACTCTGGAGTAGAGACAAGCCAATCAAAGAGTATTGAAGAAGTGCGTTCTCTTAACAGCCCGCTGATCGTGGAGTCACGCAAACCACTCACTTTTTGCCGAGGACCTGATCCAGATCCAGATCGTACCCACCTAGATCGGCTTTTTGTCCTCTACTGAAGTCTCCCCACTGCTCTTCTTCTCCTTTTAGTCTTCCTGCTCTCCCTTTCTTCAGTTCTCAATGATGCAGTCGAAGCCCAGGACCAGGCCTGTGAGTTATTCATGTCATCAAATAGAGTTTTCAAAGCACATTCTTTTTCATCTTAAAACTTCCAACAGACAATAAATGCATCAAACATAAAAAACACCACTCTTATACGGTCTAACATGATTTCTTTTTTCGTAACCTCCTTTAGTATTATATTTGGTTAATAGATACATACATATTACATGATATATGTATATCAGTGAAAGGTTTCCTTTGATTGCCTTGTGACATAATAAGTTTAGTTGCTAACGATAGTGGATTATTGGATGGACTAACATGAAATTACGTTATATGCTATAAAAGCTCTGCCGAATTCTCGCAATATCGTGAATGAACATACCGCTATAATTATAAGAGTTTCAATGATCATTATACCGCTGTACTCGAAATAAATGTGTAAAAGTATTCGAAGTAAGATAAGTCTAACTTCGCAAATATGACACAAAAGGAAAAAAAAAAATGGTTTTGTCCTGAGATGGACGTGTTCCAAAGATATTACCATAAACAGAAGAATTGAACTAGAGGAATTGTCGAAATGTAACCGAAACAGAGCAGGAGCAATAATATAACAGATACATAATAATATAACAGAACAATAATTTGCTGTTGGTAAGGTCTGTTCACTGTTTAGGCCAATACAACTAGAGGATTATGTGATGGTAGCTTCATTGTCAAACTAAATTCATTTCTGAAATGGATTGAAGAAGACTAAAGAATAGTTAGAGCGAATAAAAAATGGCGGCTGTTTAAAACATTAAAAAAAAATTAATTTTTCTTCCGTAAATTCCTACCCCCTACATATTATCTCATTATCCGTTCTTATCTCTCAGACAGGTTATTTCAAGTAAATCACAATAGCGCTTATTCATCCCTGTTTCCTCAGTCTGCTGGTGTACCTCAGGGTAGTATCCTTGGTCCAATCCTTTATACAGTGTTTACAGCTGACATCCCAATCCATCCTAACACTATTCTCACCACGTATGCCGATGACACATGCCTATTGTCAGTGAATAATGATCCTTCCATTGTATCCCAATCCCTCCAATCCCACATCACCACTCTCGAAGAATGGTGCCAAAACTGGAGGATTAAAATAAATTCCACCAAATCACATTTACCTTTCGTCGTAAACCTTCGTCTTGCCCCACAATACCTTTTAATAATATCCCAGTTATTCCTGTTGAGCAGATCCGTTACTTAGGACTAAGTCTGGACCAACGACTGACATGGAATCCTCATACAAGACTGAAAAGACAGGAAACTGCTCGTCGATTCCGATAATTACATTTAATAGACGAACGGTTTAAGACTGATCTATATGACTATAATAAGGTCTATCTGGAAATACGGTGTTGAGGTCTGGGGCTTCACTAAACCATTGAATTCCTCCCGAATCCAATCCTTAATGCTACTTAATTTTTCACAAATCAAGTCATCCATCAGGACCTGAATGTTCCATATGTTGCCGATATGGTCAGAACCAGGTACCAAACCCCAACCACCTAAACCCACTTTTTTCTCTAGCCTGGCATCTCCTTCATTACCTAATAATCCTCCTAGGCGTCTGAAAAGAAGATGGCCTCGAGATCTCCTCTAGAAATATTATTGGAGTTCTATCAATGCCTAGATTCTCCATATGTTTTTATCAAGTCATGTTATAACTAACAACAAATTTACTCGTTATATATTTTTATAAAGTTATAACAATAAATAAATTATAAATATAATTATATAAACTCAAGATCAATATATGTCATGTTTTAGTTCTGACTAAGATAGATAAATCAAGTTCAACTGAGTAATGAATGGCTTAAAATGAATTCCGAAAATTAAAAAAAAAGTATTTAAGTTAAATATATTAGATATAAGCAGTTGTTGAGAACAAATTGAGTTGAGACGGGACGGAGGATAGAATGAGATGTCATTACAAGATAGGCCGAGGCTCTTTGTAGCCTAACAATCTTCACGTCCTCCGCAGGATATCGCAAGATTTATTGTCCATTACATATCATCCGAGGATCCAGGAATATTAAAAAATGTTCAACTTCAGGAATAGAGGAGGTTCGTGGGAGCACACCGTCAGTTGATAGTGTTGGATGAACCGAGGTATTTAGCTCTTTGAATGGAATCTCTTTGGATATATTTAGCGATCAGAGCGCTGTGACCTCGTCAGGAATTAATAGAGGCAGGAAAGGAGATTCAATAATAGTCCCGTACACCGACTGCCTATGTCTGTTTTAAAATCAAAGCAAGTAGCTTATAACTTACTTTATAACTTACTTTATAACTTACTTATAACTTAAGTATCCCTTAGAATACGTTTGAATGTCTAGGTGAAATTCTTTCAATTTATTTTTTAAATAAAAACACCTTTATTGATGTTACTTTGGAAACAAATGTGGCATTATATGACTAACTAGTCTCCTCAGTTCTCTTATGCATCCGGAGTTTAGAGCGTTAGATAAATCGATGCTATTAAAATTTCTCAAATGAACTTTATTAAAAACCTATATGGATGCCCTAAGAATACCCCAAACTATATAGTTCGACTCGAGACAGGTAGAAGTCCATTGAGTGCAAAGGTAATAACAAAGGTAATCAACTATTGGTCCAAACTGTCATTAATGTCAGGAAAGAGGCACCCAAAACTATGTTTCAACAGACTAAGGATGTTAAATGCATAACACAATTGGGTCTTGCAAGTTAATATGATAGCCCACCAATATGAATGTAGAGATGAGTTCAATACTTATTCACAAACGGAAAATTTGAAACATTAAGGCGATATTCTTGAAAAAATTTTAAAACATAATTATAATCAACAAAGCATTAAACTCGAACATTAATCCCATATAGCGGTCACTTAACATACAGGCTAAATTAAAAAAAAAAATGAAGGTGCACCAGCCAACTAAGAGTAGAAAACCCGGAGCCCATCAAACTATATCATGGAAGCAAAAACATCATTTTCAAGGCAAATGAACTCTGTCCATTCTGCATAAAGTTTGTACCACATCCTCCTTCATTGTCCCTCCTTTAAAAAAAAAATAGACAATATATCTTAAAGCCATCCACATCTGTATTTTGTGACCTACAAAACATCCTAAATATATTAAACATTGACAGTGAAGTTAAATTGAACTGACTTTAAGTTTACTCTGTGTAATAAGTTTGATTTTTTAAGTTGCATGTAAATAATATTCGAAACCAATTAATAGCTCTAGTTATATTACGCTTTGGTTTATTTAAAATAATTCTCATTATTTTAAGTTTAACATAATGGAGTAAAGAATATTTGTCAATAGTTTTGTATCGTCAAGTTTGTTTTATTTTTTATTGTTTTATTGTTTTTGTAATGAGTCCTAGACTCAGGTTTTGTTTTATAACTGTGTCTTATGTAATGGAATTTGTACAAGACTTTGTATTTCAGAAATAAATCTATTCTATTCTATTCTATTTTATTGTTATTGATTTTAAAAACGTATCGCGTTCTTTATTACCATCTTCAGGTTATCTGATCCCTCTAATTACATCATTATATTGACAAATTTTTAAAAACAATTCCAATGGTTTTGGAACCATATTACTTTATTTATACATATAT
>NW_027112014.1:1955123-1969908 GCF_000696795.3 Halyomorpha halys
ATATATAATGTATAGTAATTAATCAATAATTCGCTTATATATTGATTCTCAAAGGTGCTTTTATTTATAATACTTGATGTTTCATTAAAACCAATGATTGATTGCACACTCTTTTTGCACAATACCTATACCGCTAATGATGAAATATAATTACTTTATTTCAAACCTTAGTGGTATCATTTGCCCAAATTTCATCTATTTATCAAGGTGGAGACAAAAAATTAGTAAATTCAATCACCATCCAAAAGATTTAAATAAAAATGAATGAAAATAAAATATTATTAAATAACAATCAAGTTAATTAAGGGATAAAACTTTAGAACCACTAATCTATCCTATAATTTATTTTATTCATACAATTTTTATTCTATACATATTTACTTTCAGTATTTATTCAACGTTTTGGCCCTATCAACTGGCTATTTTCTTCTAAAACTTAGTCATATAATTAGAATTATATGTTTTCATAAATACTTCTCCTGAAATTAATTTTTTATAAGTATGATAATGATCTAGTAAAGAGAACAGCAGAAATAAAAAATATCAGCACAGCATAATTAATTTTTTCAATTATATATGCTGTGCTGATATTTTTTATTTCTGCTGTACTAATCTACAATGGTGTATGATATATACACCTTTGTAGATTAGTACAGCAGAAATAAAAAATATAAATATTCCAGGAGTAGAATCATGAAAGTATAATGATGTAATATAATCCTCAACGAAATACATATATATGAAATGGGAACTGCTAGTGGGGCGGTTTAGTGCACCCTATTAATTCCTAGGATTCCTGGTTCGAATCCGGTTCTGTCAGGTAATTATTTTTATTTTTACTGTAGCTGTGAATCAACCCTATGAGTTCAAGTGCCCTCCTCCCTCCCGGGATTTACCCAGCCTCATCAAGTGGGTAAATCCAGCTAACTGTTCTGCATCGTGAAACCTTCGTAGGTTGTAGCAATACAGATTTAATCTATAAAAACAAAACTTTATTTACAGTTTTACTGCAAAAAATTATTATTTTTCATTTTTATGGATTCCTATCCTTCCTATCAAACAATATTGGGTCAATATAAAAAAACTATATATAATTTTCATAAATATTGAATTACAGTAGAAAAAAAATTTTTTTTTTCTAATAGTCTTTCTATTATATATCTATAAATCTTATCCATTGATAATAAAAGTTATTATGACAGAAATTATAGATAAAAAGATAAAACTGCCAAGTTTACGATCCCACTTGACTACCAGAGGCGAGATGATGTTAATAAAATTCGGCCCCCTTTTATGCTGTAGCGACAACAGGTTTGGGCAGTAACACAAGCTTTCTTATCGAGACGTATCATCTCATGTCCGAGTCTGGGTCTGTAGGTACTGTAGAAATCCGTCCAGTTAAGTTTCAGATAATACACCGGTGGAAGTAAAAGTTGAAGCTTATCTAGTTAATCTTTTAAAGAATTTGCTTATAATATCAGAAATCAAATTCAATTTGCCACAAGGCTATAGTGCATGCTATGGTGAGGAGCGAATTAACATGTTATATTTATAGTTTTCGAACAGTAGTAAAGTTGCTTTTGATCGTACATAAAATTGAGTAGTACGATTTATTTTTCATCTCTTCAAAATTTTGGTTAATTTCTTTTTATAAGTTAGCTCTAAATTACTTTCAGGGAAAAAAAGTTTTTTAATTATGGTTGCGTATTTGTTTTTTCTAATTTAAGCATAGCGATTTTTTTTTTATTTTAACAATTTACTAAGATTCGGATTATTACTTTTTATTTAAAATCAATGAACAAAATAACCATTATTGGAAAAAATAAAGATTTATAATCACCTCATAAGAGCGATTTGGTTTTGCGGTGCACGAATACACGCAAACGCCACAAAATACTAAACTACTAATAAAGTCATCAAAAAGTACTGTGACTATCATATACAGTCATATTTTGTACTCAAGCACACGTTACAACCCCCTATTGTATCTTGTATCGTTCCGACGCATCCCTCACCAAAAATATTTACGCCTGAGAGCTTGGAACGTTTCATTTAAACCCCGATGGTTCGTTTTGCCCTGGTGGTAAGCAAGGGTAATTTCTTTCTGCCGATCTTCATCTCTAATAGTTTCCACCATTAGCGTACACCGAACGAACGTACGATCGACACCTATTTGCTCTGACCGCCACAGCCTCTTGATCTTATCCCAGATGACCCCGTTATCCACGTAAATGCGGTATATCCTCCCTGGATTAGATGCGTCTTTAAGGGCTCTGCAAATTTGTTCCTCCTTGGCCCCCGGTAGTGACCAAATTGTTGCAATCTCGCTTTTACCGTATCGTCCATACTCAATTTTCATTAGACCCGATGTCCTAGTCTTCCTGACGATCTGGCGGGGTTTATCGTTAATAATTTCCTCTGATTCCTCTATCTCCGCGGGTCTGTCCCCTTCAGAGCTTCCGTCCTCCAATGGTGGAGTTCCCTCGGCCTACCCCTATACGACCGGGGTCTCTTCCTCCCCAGGTGTCCATTCTCGAAGAACTGCCGGACATCGCCTGACGTCCCCGCTTGCTCTTCTTCTATGGCGTTTACCATAATCGTGCGCGAGATTCTCCTTTCCCGGCTTGTATACTATTTCAATATTATACTGTCCGAGGAGTTCCTTCCACCGCGTAATCCTGGCTGATGACTCCTTGAGCTTCCCCACCCATAGAAGCGGACGATGGTCTGTATGGACCCGAAACCTTCTCCCGAAAACGTAGGGTCTGAAATGGTCTACTGACCAAACGATGCCCAGCAATTCCCGTTCGAGAGAACTGTACCTCGATTCTGCACTTGTCAACCGCCTACTGCCATACGTGACCGGGCGCTCTCCCTCCTTGAACAACACTGCTCCCAGCGCGTATTCGCTTGCGTAAAGGTCTTCAGGAAGTCTGGGAACGCGAGTACCGGTTCTTTCTGGAGTTCCTCCATACAACGCCGAATGCTATTTCATCAGGCCCCTCCTACATCAGTAACAAGAACTTACACAAAGACTTATAAACTATATGCATAAAAAAAAGTATAAATGGTATGACATATAAACTGGTAAAGATAAATGACAAAACGAAAATTTAATTTAATTATATATTTAATTAATTATGATAATTGTCAGTTTTTACATTCACTCACTACATGAAAGTATAATTTATTTTTTTTATTATTAAAAATTATCATTGGAAGCTAAGACGGATAAGAATATTATTAGCAGTTGTGTCAGAGGATGTGATAGCAAACAAATGAATTGGAAATTAAGAGATCTCATAGCATTTTTATTGTTGTTGATGCTTGGATTGAAGCACATCGCTGCTACTAATGACAGTGCTATCACGTACGATCCCGTGTTTAATGTCGTCTAATGGCTCCATAGCAAATTTCATGGGCGATTAATTCCGACATCGGCGTATCCAAGGCCGTCATCTGACGTACTCCGTCAAGACATTGAAAACAATCTGAATACTAATACTACAGATCTATTAATATGAATCAACTGAAAGGAACTTACTTGTGAGATTTAGTCACGCTTTGCTTTGATATCTTAAATCAATTAACTAGTAATATCAAACTTATTTAATACAGTTGTAAAGTTCAATAACTAAAAACCACAATGCTTCGTAATTGCTTTATTTAAGGATGTACATACTTTAATTGAATACTATTGAAATGTTGATATCAATTAATATAAATATGACATGATATCACGGCAACTATCGTAAAATAAATGGTAACAGCAAACTTCGATGTATAATCGTTATAATACTGGTCCGGTATAGGTGATTTTTTTTCTAATTACTTCAGACAATTTTACTGTCTTCGATATTGGCATATATATACTACATAAAATATAAATATTTTTAATATAATATCTCTTAATTCAATATAAGTACTTTATTGAAACAATTCAGGCTGACTGACTATACAAAACCGTTAAATACGAACTTTCAAAAAAATCGGAAAATGAAATTTTTGGTTCCACGGTTTTTGCCTTTTAATATCTTTAAAAAAAAAAAAAAAGTGGTTTAGGGTTCTATTAACTTCACCAAAGTGCACAAACCGGATCTAATTAAATTAGAACCTATTGAAATTAGGAGATATAAAATAAAATGTTTGAAAGTTTTGCTTTATTTGAAACTAATATTTCACCCTTATAAGAGCATTAAATCTAAATTTTGTGAATGAACGTTTAAAAAGGAGACATTCAGCTTTCCAATGATTGTGTATTAACGAAGGAATTGGATAAAATGCAGGAGAGTTATGAACTATTTAATGAACAATGGTCACCAGAATAAAAAAAAAAAATCTTCCAAATAAATCAAAGTGGAAAATTTCTAATTTTTTATTTCTTTGAAAATTTTTGTTGACCTACTTTACTAGAATCCTGATAAGGTTTTTTTTTTTTTTTTAAATTTTTAGTATATAAAAATCATTTAATTGAATCAGTCATATTTTTTTTCTCATTCTTCAAAAAATAAAAAATCGAATGGTATATAATAACCATGAAAAAAATGTATTCATTTTGAACTACTTTATGGCGCGTTATGCTTAATTTATTTTGTAAAGTCGGCCAGCCTATAATTTTCCCTGGGAAATCCTAAACACTTAAAAACAGTAAAACGCTCCATCACAACACTATGAACGGTATGCCAGTGCATTAAGTACGAAGAAACAAATATTACTTTTTTTGTATTAGATATATTTTATTACGTCAATGCCTGGAACTAACCTACAAGATCATATTTTCAAATGCTTATTCACAATTTGTTAATCCTTATGCCCAGTATGTATCCATCATCTACATATACAGCTAAAGAGACAGGCAAGCTAACCACTCACAACCCTTGGAACCTATTAACATCCCCTATATCCTTTATGAATGGTCGAATCTAACTTGAAACTCCCACCTACGCTTCAGCCTATCCCACAGTTCAGAACTAAAGACTCTTTTTGAAATACGTTCTCTGTGAAGCCTCGTAAATTAGCTTATTGCAGCCTTTAAGGTGCTCTTACGTCAATTATATCTACTTATTCCAAGTTCAATTATTCCTCATTGTTATGGCTTTTAAATTATTCAGATGAAATTCTTCTTTATTATTTCCAATGGAATAATTTATTTTTAAATATACATATTTAAAAAATTAAATATGTGTGCGGCAAAATCCATGGAGGGTCAGAGGTGCAGTACCTAGTAGGGAAGTAGTGTCACTAGACCAACTGCAGTGCAAGGTGGTGATTGTGGTGAGAATCACGCTCTTCAGATTTTTGCACAATTAACCTACCCAGTTAGCCGGATCTACCCATTTGATGAGGCCTGAGTAGATCCCGGAGGGAATACAATAAAAATGAAAATAATTACCTGCCATTTGAACCATCGTCCTTGGAGTTAGTAGCTAAGTGCCTTACCGTTGAGCTACCCAGTCTCATTCTTATTTATATATATTATTTTATTTAGATAGAAATCATAGATAATTACATAAGGTATGTAACCTGAGCAAACCCTAGAGAACCCGAAATAAAACTTCTCCATCGTTTAAATGATAAGTAGAACTCTACAGGGTGATTTAAACCAATGTCTAAAACAAATTATGACTCTTCCTTTAGATACAAGCGCATGTTCGAAACTTGTGATGTTTGAAATCTGTTTTATTTACTATCGTTAAAACTGAACTGATTTTGGCTTTACTTAAGAAAAACTTTGAACTCGAACATGTTTTTTTTCTTACTTCTTTGAACTAAAAGACGGCTCTAACCTAAATAGTAGTTACAAGATCGTAAATAACCTTCCAATATCGAGAAATACAATTTTAACTCCTCCTAAACAGAATTCTATTTAAAATAGATTTACTTGGTTTATTAAGTCTACGTTTTGAGAGAAATGGCTTAGCTAACAGTTTATCTGACTGCTCAAAGAAAATGTTGCGTCAAAAAGTGATTATTTTATAAAGTACAAGTTTCATAAAAAGTACAAATAATGGAAAAACATTTCAATAATACACAAGTGGTTTCAAAACTTCGCTTTTAAAAAGTCAACAGTATGTATATTTTATCTAAAGTTTGTCAATTAATTGCAAACTTTAGATAAAATATTTGCATAAAATATATTGAAAATTGCACATAATTAAGAATATTTTATGGACAACGCAACATCACTAAGGTATGTAATATGTAATAATGTAATGTAATATAGTAATGTAATAATGGTATGTAGGTACACGAAGGTATACCATGCGTGAACTGCAAAGCAATAAAACAATTTAGAATAAATTTGTTTTGGGTTGTTTACTTGTATCAATGGTATTTGGACACAGCCTTTAATTTTTAATTCTCTTTGCTAGTTATTATAATTGTTAATAAATATCTTTTTCATGTTTTATTTTATATATTTTTTTTAATTTACTATAGTTTCAATTATTTATGTAATTATTTCTATTTATTTATTTGAATATTTATTCCCTTGTCATAGCAGCACTGAGATTATTATAATAAGATGTGGTTATAGATTTTTCCTCTACAGTTGAGCGTTGAGTTTTGTAATGCAACAGAACTTTTTTTGTGTGTGTAGTTTGCCACTAAAAATCAAAATAATTATTAAGCATATCAATCAATATCTTTGCAACACATTTTATACAACCAATACTAGAAATTTAATGAAGGACTTGAATCATTAAAAAAAAATAATAATAAATAAAACAATAGTTATTATTATCGTTATTATTTCAAAACCTAAAATCTGTGCCACACATCGTTCCACTGCATCAGTGTATTACACTCAGAGTTGAAGTTATTTAATTTTTATCAGATGCTACGCGTCGCTCCAAATGATCCATACAGCCTTCACACTCACAGTCATTCCACATTCCATTCGGAGCGGAAGGATTAGAATGGACCTAGTTAAAGGTCGCGCTTTAACTCGACCTAGCACAAATGGCTCGTCCATTAATGACCTAGCTGCTGTAATGTGGAAATGTAAAGATTCATTTCTCCAGACCAACGAGAAATAAATAGTGGCTGAGCCAGGTGGGAATCAAACCCACAACCTTCTGAACTAAGCTGAGTCTTCCCAACATTCCAAGATTCCAAATCATGTACAATGTATTGTTGTGTCTGCTTTTGCTCTTGTGTCAAACGTAGAGCGGTTTGTTGACAGATAAAGAATTTATTTTAAAACCTAATTATAATATTCAAGTAAAGCATTTATTTTTTCTTTTAAAACTTAGCTCACACAGAGTATGGAAGAAAATTTTAGTCGTGATTAAACAAGCTGAAATACTTTCTACTAATATTTTTAGTTTTGATATTTTGGTAAGTTTTCCACCATTTTCTTAAGGACAGAAAATTATTAAGCAGTCAATAGGTAAATCAATCAATGTTGGCCGACATTCTGGAAGGCAGACCAGGTCACGTGGGGCCTCGCGTGTATCAATCACGTGCCATGTACAGTATGTTAATGTCAGCTGGAATTCGTCCCATAGACACAGAGAGTCTCCTGTAGAGAAATTCCAAGGGTCCAAACTGTACAACCATCCCTCACTAAATTATTTGTATATTTTCTATGACTAGCTTTAAGCAGAACATTATTATCAGTAGCATAAATTTATTATGTGGAATAATGTTAATGAAAAATGCTGTTTAAATCAACTTGATTCCATATGTTGCCGATTTGGCCAGAATCGGATACCGTTCCTTCCATAATTAACTTCTCAACCACCCAAATCCATTTGTTTCTAACCTGGCTTCTCCTTCATTACCTAATAATCCTCCTAGGCGTCTGAAAAGAAGATGGCCTCGAGATCTTCTCCTCTAGAAATGTTATTGGAGTTCTGTCAGTGGGTAGATTCTCCACATGTTTTTATCATGTCACTATGTCACCTACAGCAAATTTACTTGTTGTATATATGTGTATACAGTTGTAAATATCAATAAATAAATTATTAAAAAAAAATCAACTTGTTCTTTACCCGCTTTGGTGTATAAGTTAAAATCTTTGTAATTGAACAAAGAAGTAATTACCTATCCCAAACATATTATTTTTAAAATAATTCGAAAACGATACATTCTTGGTGTTTATTCTAGAAAATTTTAAATTAAACAAAAACTTTTCCTAAATCATCATGTTTAATAAATACATGGTGGTTACGCTCCACTAAATTAAAAAAAACAAAAAAAAATATGAAAGACCTCCATCTACTTTGGCTTTAAACCATGATTTTTGTTAGTTTCATTAAAATTCAAATTTAATAATTCTCACTAAAACCCATGGTATGTACTATTTCTATCTTAGTTAACAAAAAATAAAATGTACCTTAAATTAAGCTATAATTATATAAAATATAGTGTCCAACTATTTATTGGTTGTCGACCTATTGATTGCTACAGCCCTGGTGAAGACTTATATTATAGGTCGAACCGTAGGCAATTTATAGATAGTTGAAAACTATTTGTCGCTTAAGTCATTAATAGACAATTAGTAGGTATTTTCAATTTTTCTTTTCGACTTATCGTGAACAAGAATCTATTGAAGTGGTCTTTATGGCCTGAAATAAACAAAATCTCTTATTTTAGTTGGCGTTTACGGCTTTATAATAAAACAATAACAATATATATGTACATTACACACACACACACATGATTGCTCAGTTAGTGGAGAAAGCAAGTCTGAAGAATATATTAAGATCATAAAATCTATTTTTAAGATCTAAGTAAACTACCGATTGTAAACCACTGACTTTGATTTTTTAAAGGTAATGTACTTGGACGATTTACAAATTCTATACTATAACAATACTTTGATATTCACTAATTATTAACGTATTATGTTTTATTACTTTAAAGCTGTGTTAACTTTTCAGTCATTGAAGAATATATGAATGAAGAACTGCCTCTGCTTTTCTTTGTGTTAAAATATTAAAATCACTCAATACGACTAGTTTTCCCCTATTTTTTCCTTACTTCTTTTGTTTCCTGAAAAAAAAAGACAATGGTTTTTGAGGAGCTCGATGAAAGAGGATGAAGAAGTTACCGTTGTAACGGCCCCTCCTCGTCCTGCGCAAGGTCACACCCCCGTTCGCCGATCTAGCGGTGGCGTGGATGTTCTGTACATGCCGGCTTCTTCTGTGTTCTGTCATCCAGTTCTACTAATATATTATATATTGCTCTTAATTTTTCTAATATTTATTACAAATTATTATTTGAACATATATTCCAGCAAAAATAAGTTAAAATTACGTCACAGTGCACGATTGGGTGGTAGATAAAAATTTTGCGATAATTTCGGGTACCCACAAGCCATTTGTAATTCGTGAAAAAAAAATCTTTAGACCAGTGAAGACGAGAACTATGGAAAACAAATACTATTATTCTTTTGTAAAAATTCATATTTTAGGATTTTTGGACTTAGGAATGAGGAATATAAATTTTATTCCATACAAGAATACAACAACTTAACAAAAGAAAATCGGGAAAGTCCAGACGGCCTCGGGTTTTCCAATTAGAATCAGATATTTTTTCCCCTTTGTTTATTCTTAAAATTCTTTAATATTTTGTATTCATATATTTTCAACATTTATAACAATGAGAACTGTTTATTTTTTTCAAATGAACAAAATTAACGGTACTTTGGAGGAAAACTTTATTAGAATTCGTTATTTAAACCCTGTCAGACTATTTAAATTACGATAAAGTTTACCGAATATTAAAGATAATTTAAATCTACATAGGCGTAACGAGTTTAATCAAAATAGTTTGAGTGGTTTTCGAGAAACTCGAAAAATAATTTGAAAAATTAATTCAATAAAGTAGCACTTTCTGTATAGTCGGTGTTTTTTTTTTTTGTTTTTTTTTCGAAAATGTTTCTGTCACATCGCAGACATGTACTCACTTCAAAAGTGTAATTTCAGTTTCTCATTACTTTTCACTTCTGAACTAGGTTATTCTTCACACAAACCACTTTGCGATAGTAGATTTTTTTTTTTTAATAAGTTAAAATACGTATTTCCTTTGAAAACTAGAATTTCAAAATTTTCAAGATCGTAGTACCTTCCTGACTATTCATTTCGTATATAGATAAAGAAAATTGTTCATGACACTAAAAAAGGCAATCCTTCCCCGCCAGACCCACAGCGCTAAGACCCCCGGGAACGACGGTCCTATATCACTTTAAGAATATTAGCTTAAAACGGGAAAAGGAGATTTTAAAATAGTTTAATCAAGCAATATTACAAAAAGCGCCTGAAGCTTTTGTTATATCTAAACATGAGCTCTTGTTATATCTAAACATCAGAACCATTAAAAAAAAAATTTTTTTACGATATAAGAGTGTCATGAATGTTTGTCTTTCAATATTTTTTTTTTTTCTCTTAAATACTTGCATTTTTAACTACTAGAACCATTACTTTTTATTTAACACTTGGGTGTTAAATATTTAGTTTTAATTGGAGGATGATGGTATGAATGATGGTTAAACAATGTATACAAAATAGCAGAAAAATCTAATAATGAATACATACTAAAAATGCTATTTATTAAACGAGGAAACTAATAAATCCTTTTTTTCTACTATTTTTTTTTTGTATCTTTTTGACCGCAACCATCTTCCAACACTTAATAGCGTATTGTCCACTAATAATATTCCAATATTTAGTTTTTAACATAGCTACAAGCTTCGAACCGATATACAGAATAACGTCGGACAGACAAGACGAATACTCCGCACTGACCCGAAGCCGAGGAGAGTACAGCTAGCTAGGAGAGCAGAGGGAGCTAAGAGAAAGGAGACGCCGTTATACATGGAAATGCTCTAGCCGCCACCGTTAGAGGCGATTCATTCTGCCAATCTAAATGCCTATCTTGTCCTTCTTTCTTTGTGTTCTCTTTGAGGCTTTTTTGCTTCGCTTGTCCGCTCAATTCGCTCCCGATATTCGCTAATCCGTTGGCACTTCGGGAAAGCGACCGGAGAGAGCGTTCTATTGTATCTGCCCCGACAACGGCTCAATAATCTTTGACTCGTGTAAAGTGTAGAGTCAGTGGAGAGAAGAAAATTGGAAGAATTTTCCAGCTAAAGTAAAAGTTAAAATATTAGATCATACCATCGTATTTTACTTATAGTAAAAACACTAATTATAATTTTATCTTTAGGGTTTTTTAAAAATTTATTTATTGTTATTTTCAAAAATTATAAAAATATATACAACAAGTAAATTTGCTGGTAGTGATAAGATGACATGAGGATATGGAGAATCTACCCATTGATAAAACTCCAATAACATCTCTAGAAAAGATGATCTTGAGGCCACCTTCATTTCAGACGCCTAGTAAGATAATTAGGTATGAAAGAGAAGCCAGGTTAGAAACAAGTGGGTTTGGATGGTTGGGAAGTTTCTAGGGTTGGATCATGGAAGGATTGGTGTCCGGTTCTGACGAAATCGGCAACATGTGGAACATTGAAGTCCCGATTTTACTTGATTTGTGACAAAGGAGCATCATGAATTTTGGCTGTAAGGATGGGATACGGGAGGAATTGGATAGTTTAATGGAGCTCCAAAGCTCAACTCCGCATGTCTAGGTAGGCTTTACTATAGTCATGTAGATCAGTCTTTCGTAATGGATTGGAAGTTTAGATCATTTGTCTCGTAAATGTTATAGTAGTCTTAATCGAAGTCGTGTATGAGGATTACGTATCAGTCGTTAGTCCAGGTGTAGCCCTATGTTGTAGCAGATAAGTATTTATTCTGCTACTGTAGTCGTGAGTCAACCTTATGTTTTCAGGAGCCCACCCAGCCTTGGGTACAATTGGATAAATTAGGGAAATATCTGGATATTAAATAAATCAACCTTTGCTAAAATAATAGCACTTTTGTACTATTTTATGTATACAATAATCCTTTACTTATAAAATACTGAATCCCTGACCCTTCACGAGTTGTAGCAGTATAAAATAAAATTTAAACAAAAAACTGTTTTATAGTTATTATCAAGCCCAAGTTTTTTATACAAAAGCATATTTTGTTTGTATGCATTTTTTATAGAGCTGATTAAATGTGTTTAAGAATTAGGTAACTTACCAAATTTTATTTACATAATTTTTTTATATTTGATTAATGCATTCAATAGGATATTTCGAGAATTTAAATAAAGTAAAAACATAAATAATGAAAATATCCAAATACATATGAACAATGTTGTAGGTGAAATTCTAAATTAGATTCATAGTTTCATTTTCAATTTTGTATTACTTGAATATTTTTAAATTGTTTCATGTTTAAGATATTTAAACCAACATTTGTGATCAATTTCCTATTCGTTATGTTTAATTTCAATTATTTTTATATCTATATTAGATTTTATAATATTGTCAATCATTTATCCTTCCTGCTTATAATTATCTCTGTTTTTCTTTCGTTACTAATTTCAAATCATATTACTTTGATATTTTAGTTTTTTTTAATTATTTTGTATTGAACTTGTAAAACTTGTAAAAACATGTGCGACATCTTTCTTACTTCTGAATTTTTGTTTCTGCTTGTACTTTAGCCATTTCTTAGCATATTAGGACATTTTTTACTGCATATTTTATGTTTTTTTTACTGCATATTTTACAGTTTTTTACAATAAATATCATATCCTGCGGTTTTTAATGCAAAAACATCCGGGCAATGTTCAGAGCAACCTATTGTTCATAAAGGTGGATTATGAATGAGAGTTTCAATATATAGACTTAAGATCCCCTAAAAGCTCAGTTATTTCTCACTATTATTGGGTATCATGATATTTTAACACATCATTTTAAAGTTATTATTTAATACTTAATTCAATTACGTTCTAGAAGGTATTTGTCTTCTTCTTAGGAAATGACTTTTTGGGCTTCATCATAAGCTATGATCCTCACATTGGTTAAGAACATATCTATATTATATTTTTACTGATAAAATCAATAATTAATTGACCCTATCGTTATAACATATCTGAGTTAGTACCATCAATATATATATATCAATATTTTTAAATAACCACCGACAAATTAATCTTTTGCCTGGCTTTGAAAACAGCATGGATGGTTAAGGAGTTGTCATTACAATTATGAAATTACACGTCAGATTTTCTAGCTTCCAATAAGAACCTCCAAGAGATAATTTAAACGATATGTGCATTGTTCGGAGAAGAAAAAGTAATCGCCCGTAGGATTGGTTGATACCTCAGCCTATGGGAATAGCGAATGACAATCAATTGGATTGGCTCTTCTAAGTTTAGAGGCTGCTAATTATCTGAGGGCACGGGCCCAGCACAACTCATTGCCCGCTTTATTTTTTTTTAATTTAATTTATTGCACTCCGAACTATTATTGTAAATTGGTTGCTCAATGGCTAATGGTGGCTGGTACTGGGGCGTTTTATTGAATATTAAACGGATAATAAAGTGCGTAATTAATGGTACATATTTATTGTTATTCATGTATTTTTTTTATCATTAATAATAAACGTATTCTTTATATTGATTTTAAATTACATATTTTATACTTTTTGGGTCGACATATTTTTTAATCGACTATTTCTGAGAGATGAGGAGATGTAAACAGACTTTGCTAAACACAATATTGATAGGTTAATTTCAAACAATGTTAATATTTTTTTTCAGGAAATGAAAAATAATTTATTAATATTATTTAATCAATTAATTGTTTAAATTACTTACATTTAATTACATATTCAAAAAACCCCTATGGATCATAAATATTTCGTGTGGCTCATTTTAAAATCTCTATACACATAAAAGAGAGCTGTGGAATCTTTGTCCTCGATAGACTTTGTTATTACTGGACCGATTTACGTGGGGTTTTTTTGCTAAATGTTCCATTTCGCCATGGGGAGGTTTAATGGTAATGAAATCCCCGAAGTCTCGAAGGAAAAATATTTTCAAGAAAATTGAGAGTTTAATATTATAAAATGAATTAGTGGATTTTTTTTACTGCTAAAAAATACTTTACCACTCTTTGGTTCAGTTGTTTGGATATAGTAATAATATTGAAGCACAGTGAGAGTTTTGGTTTCAAAAATATATATGTCACTAAATCTTAATGTTATTTATTATTATTATTATTATTATTATTATTATTATTATTATTATTATTATTATTATTATTATTATTATTATTATTATTATTATTATTATTATTATTATTACTATTATCTTTACTTAAACTACTCTAAAGTATGGTGTAGATTGGTTGAGTAATGTTGAAACTATTAATATTTTTCTAAAAATAATTATGATTGCAACTTTATAGCATGTATTTTTTCAATTTCAGTTATCAAAACATAATAATAAAGTATTTCAAAATGTTTAATTTTAACTAAAAAATATAATAAAAAGAAAAAACTTTGAGAAACTATTAATTTTATTCATTATATATAGTTCTCAAATTTACAGCGTATGCCGAAGATACTAACCGATATGCCATTTATTTCAATCTTTCTTTCATGAGATAATAAAAACGAATGTCATCACATATATTGGATCAATTTATGTTACCAAATCATAATAATAAAGTATAACGATATGTTTAATTTAACTAAATACATACATTTATAACCGTCAATCGTGTTTATCAAATCTATATATTCCCTCAAATTTAGCAATAGCGAAGCATAGAAGCAATAGTTCAATAGAAAAACTTCTAGATACTGAACTTCCAATAAGTTAACCATTTCGTATGGCTATAAAAGTATATTGTAAATATGTCTATTAGTTTTATATA